>NW_024380905.1:0-30275 GCF_016835505.1 Polypterus senegalus | reverse complement strand
AGTTAGTAAATCTGAAAGCAAATAGCAGGCATGAGGAGAACAGGACAGGGCTATGGAGGTAAAATATCTGGAGCAGATCTTAGTGTTACCATTTAAGTTAAGGAGCAGCTGAAAGAAGAAGAAATTTAATTTTAAGAAAAAAAAAAAAATAGTTAAGGCAGCTTAGTAATCCCAAGTCAAATTTTAATAATGAGGCCAGTGTAATGCAAGTCCTGTTGGATGTTGGACTTTTTAGATGATGGTTTGGAAGAGCCAGTTGTCTATGAGGACTACATCTGCAAGAGATGCCAGCTGATCCAGCACCTTGAGCTCAGGGTCGCTGAACTGGAGGAGGAGTTGGCTGAACTGCGTTGTAATAGAGAATTGGCGGACTTGGCCCAGGTGTCCTTTAGAAAGATAGTGTGCACCCCTAAGGTGGCGCGTGAGGAGAGACCAGACCAGACAGGTAGGAATAGGTGGGTCACAAGGCGTAAGGTAAAGGGTGCACACTGTCCGGGGGCATCAACCCCAGAATTAGAAGTGTCTAACCGTTATCATGTCCTGGTGGAGCTGGATGGTGACTCTGATAATTCTGAGGTGGTAGGCAGGGTTTAGGAGCCCCAACGGGCCACCTCAAAACCAGTTCCCAAAAAGAGAGAGTTAGTGATAGTTGCGGACTCAATCATTAGGGGGATTGAAGCGCAGGTGTGCTCCAGAGAGAGAGAGTCTCGCATGGTGTGTTGCCTTCTGGGAGCACAGGTGGGAGACCTCCCTGGAAGGGTGGATAGGCTCTTGGCCAGAGCGGGGGTGGATCCAGTTGTCATTGTCCACGTTGGAAAAAATGACATACATAAGGGTAGTCTGTCAGTTCTGCGATCCAAATTCAAAGAGTTAGGTGCAAAGCCAAGGAGCAGAACTGACAAGGTAGTCTTCTCCGAAGTTCTGCCTGTGCCACGCGCCAGTCCAGGTAAGATTGAGGAGATTAGAAGGCTTAACGCGTGGCTCAAATCTTGGTGCAGGGTAGAAGGGTATAGGTTTATGGGGCATTGGGACTCCTTTTGGAACAGATGGGACCTGCACTGCCATGACGGGTTACATCTGAACTGGAGGGGCACCAATGTATTGGGGAGGCGTATGTGTAGGCTAGTCGAGGATTGTTTAAACTAGGGAATGGGGGGGGCAAGGAGTTTAGGACAGGCCAGATTTAGATCTATACATGGAAGAACAAACAATGGTGTAGAAATAAAAATGCATAGTAATGTAAATTTTAAGCAAACACGTAAAGGTAGAAGGATTAACACGTTAAAAATAGCTTGCCTTAATGCTAGAAGTATCAAAAATAAGGTAAGTGAGTTGGAGTTGTATGTAGCAGAGCATAATTATGATATTATAGCAATAACGGAAACCTGGCTAAATAACAAAGATGGGGATGAGTGTAACATAGAGGGATACACATTATTAGGAAGGATAGACAGAACAGAAAAGGAGGTGGGGTTGCTGTTTATGCCAAACAAGGTTTAAATGTAAGTCATCTTCAGTTGGCTGATGAGCCCCATCTTAGTGAGGACGTGTGGCTTCGCCTGGAAAATATTAGGGAAAAAGGTCTCATTTTAGGAGTGTGTTATAGACCACCCAATTCAGACAGTAATTTCAACACACATCTTTTAGTAATATCAAAAAGGCAAGTTCACAGGGGGATATTATAGTCATGGGGGACTTTAATAATCCAAATATTAACTGGGATAACCTTAGAGATGGAGGAGCACAAGAGCAGGAGTTTTTAGAAGTAATCAGCGACTGTTTTTTAACACAGCATGTTAAAGAACCAACACAGGGTGAAGCCTGTCTGGATTTAGTATTCTGTAATAATCAGGATAGAATTGAGGGGGTAGAGGTGATTGAACCATTAGGGTCAAGTGACCATAATATAATACATTTCTCAGTATTTTGTAAGAGTACAGATGCAAAGACTAAAATTGTTAAGTTGAACTTTGGTAGGGCTAATTTTGAGCAGATGCGACAAAGTCTAAGTAGGATAGACTGGGATAAGCTTTTAAATGTGGAGACAGTCGAGGAGCAGTGGAACAGGTTTAAAAATGTCTTACATGTAATGCAGGACAGATACATACCTAAATTTGGAATTAATAGGAAACTAAAAAAAACTCCACGATGGATTAATAAAGATTTAAAAAAGAAGTTGCAAAGGAAAAAACTGCTGTATAAGGCATATAAGACTAATGACTGCAAAGAGAATCGTAGAGCGTATGAGAACATGAGGGCAACCATTAAGAAGGATATCAGGGAGGCTAAAAGGAGGAATATAGCAGATAAGGCGAAAGAAGACCCCAAGAGATTCTTTAAGTATTTTAGTAGTAAAAGAACAGTCAAGGAGGAGGTCAAGTTCATCAGGAATAGTAAAGGGGAATTAAAAGATACAGACAGTGAAATAGCAGATGCCCTAAACTTACATTTTTCTGAGGTGTTTACAAGTGAGCAAGTGGATAACCTCAGAGCAGTAACAGGGACTACTAAGGAGGTACTGAGGGATTTGGAAATTGTAGAGAGAGAAGTGCTGCTCAGATTAAATAAGATGAAATCAAACAAATCACCAGGCCCAGATAATATTTATCCTCGTGTTCTTAAGGAGGCTAGTGAGTACATATATAAACCCTTGACACATATTTTTAGGAAGTCACTGTGCACTGGAGAGACTCTGAAGGTCTGGAAAATGGCAAATATCATCCCATTATATAAAAAGGGTGACTGGGCAGATCCAAGCAACTATAGGCCAGTAAGCTTAACAAGCATCACAGGAAAATTAATGGAAGGAATTATTAAGGATAAGATTGAACAACACATGGCAAGGACAGGAGTTATTCTGAACAGTCAGCATGGGTTCAGAAGAGGGAGGTCGTGTTTTACTAACATGTTGGAATTCTATGAGGAGGCAACAAAAGGATACGATCAAAGTGGAGCTTATGATATTATTTATCTGGACTTTCAGAAAGCATTTGATAAGGTGCCACATGAGAGGTTGGGCATCAAGTTAAAAGAAGTGGGAGTTCAGGGTGATGTTTTTAGATGGGTGCAGAATTGGCTCAAACACAGGAAGCAGAGGGTGATGGTGCGAGGAACCTCATCAGAACTGGCCGATGTTAAGAGTGGTGTTCCACAGGGGTCAGTCCTAGGGCCGTTGCTATTTTTAATATATATAAATGATTTAGATAGGAATATAAGTAACAAGCTGGTTAAGTTTGCAGATGATACCAAGATAGGTGGATTAGCAGATAATTTGGAATCCGTTATATCATTACTGAAGGACTTGGATAGCCTACAGGCTTGGGCAGATTTGTGGCAGATGAAATTTAATGTAAGTAAATGTAAAGTATTACACATAGGAAGTAAAAATATTAGGTTTGAATACACAATGGGCGGTCGGAAAATCGAGAGTACACCTTATGAGAAGGATTTAGGTGTCATAGTGGACTCTAAGCTATCAACTTCCCAACAGTGTTCAGAAGCCATTAAGAAGGCTAACAGAATGTCAGGTTATATAGCACGATCTGTGGAGTACAAGTCACAGGAGGTTCTGCTCAACCTTTATAATGCACTGGTGAGGCCTCATCTTGAGTACTGTGTGCAGTTTTGGTCTCCAGGCTACAAAAAGGACATAGCAGCACTAGAAAAGGTCCAGAGAAGAGCGACTAGGCTGATTCCAGGTCTACAGGGGTTGAATTATGAGGAAAGATTAAAAGAGCTGAGCCTTTACAGTTTAAGCAAAAGAAGATTAAGAGGTGACATGATTGAAGTGTTTAAAATTATGAAGGGGAAATTTGTACAGTGGATCGAGACTTGTATTTTAAAATGAGCTCATCAAGAACACGGGGACACAGTTGGAAACTTGTTAAGGGTAAATTTCGCACAAACATTAGGAAGTTTTTCTTTACACAAAGAACGATAGACACTTGGAATAAGCGACCAAGTAGTGTGGTTGACAGTAAGACGTTAGGGACTTTCAAAACTTGACTTGATGTTTTCTTCGAGGAAACAAGTGGATAGGACTGGCGAGCTTTGTTGGGCTGAATGGCCTGTTCTCGTCTAGATTGTTATAATATTGTTCTAAATAAAAATGAAATTATAAAAAACACTTACCTTTACAAGAACCATAAATTTACACCGGCTGTTACAGACTCAAATCAAATGTACGTTTTTTCTATAATAGTAATAAAATAAGCTCGCAATTAAATTTTCTGAAAGTTTTTATTTGATTTTTGGACATGTTTTTATAAATTCAAGTCAACTTTTTGTCATTAGTACTATAACATGAAAATTTTTGCTTTGTTATGTGTTAAAAGGTTTTTGCCTCACTTTTCCCTTTCATCCACATTTACACAGATCTTTTAAAACCGGCAAACAAAAAGTAGGTACCCTAACAAGATATTATTTACTCGGGGTTGGCCCCCCGCCTGGGATTGGTTCCTGCCGGCCCTGTGTTGGCGGGGGTTGGCCCCCAGCAGACCCAGACCCTGTTTTCGATTCAGAGGGTTGGAAAATGAAGGTTGATAAGATATTATTTCTTTCAAAAACAGACACGTACACCGAAAAAACTTGAGCTGCATTGGGTAGGGTAGGGATAGCAGGCTGCTTTGGATCGACATTTAAAAAAAAGAGAAGACGTTTGATGAGGAGGTGAGAGGAAAAAAGGGTAAGGTTCCGGGGTTTTAATTTTTTGTAGGTTTCGGGGATTCTGGGTTAAACTGTTTCCCTTTCATTTGCTTTGATACACCAATTAACTCAGAAGAATTGTTTGTAAATACAGGAGAAGGTTTTTCAGAGGTTTGGGCCCCACCATCACAGACATTCAATGGCTGTGTTTTTTTAAACTGCCAAAGAGAACTCTAATACATGAGGGAAAAAAAATGGGGTTTGAAACCTCCATGCAACATGGCTGTAAAGGGAAAAACCCAGGACTATTATGATGACATTAATCATGAAGGGTATTGGTGATGACTTGAAAAACGGGGATGAAATCCCCCTTTCCCTTTTTCTTGGTGTCAAGTTCTGCTTTTTGGTTTCGCAGCTGCTTGATCTTCTTCACTTTTCAGCCCTGTAGTTTCTCTCAGCCTTTATTCTTATTTTTTTATGCTTAGATAAATACAAAAAGTAAATTTTTTCCCTTTCAAGTCACAGCAAAAATTTTCGGGCTTTTGTTTTTCATTTGTCAAATGGTGATGGTTGTTGTAGAGCAAAATGGCCCCTGCTGTTTTTGTAAACAGAAAGCTTTCTTTAATTGGTAAGACTTTTAAAAAAATATAAAACATAATGAGGTGTGTTTCATTCATGTGTATTGATTTTTTGTATTTGAAATTAATGTTTAGGGGGTTTTTGAAAAAAGGTTTTTTAAGGATCTTTAAATAAAGACCTGACGCTTGATATCCGTGGTTTTTAAATTTTTGTTTTTGTAGTGTTGTTAAAAATCAAGGAGAGAACAAAAAAAAAAGATCAAAATGACAGAGATACCCACTGGAGTTGGTTAATTAACTGTTCATTTTTCCCAACTACTCCAAATTTAAAATTTTGACTTAAATTCTACTGTTCATTGTCGGGTCTAGTGATCTTGTTCATAAGTACAGTTCCCCCCTCCTGTCCATTGAGTCAAATAGAATTTATTCCATTCTGAGTCCCCCCTCCACCTCTATTATTCTCCCTCCCCCAAATTCCTCTATGTTCCCCTTTTGGGATGTTGATTGAATTTTTTCCAACCAATTGAATTTGTGGGTAAAAATTTTCCCTTTTTAGTGTTTTTTTTCCCCGATTGTTTTTTGACCTTCCATAAGTCTCTGTCCATCATATTTTTGTCAAAAATTTCTTCAACTGGCCCCAACATAGATTTTAAATGGAACATTTAAATTTAAATACCTTATTTCCCCCCCTTTGATTCACAAAATCTTAATTAAACAAAATGTTTTATTTTAAATTTTTTATAAAAATGTATATATAAAGAAAAAATTAATAATATTTACAGAGTTTAAAAGAATTGTGAAACAGTAGTTTTTTTTTTGGGAAAATTTTTTTTTATCTGTAAAAATTATTTTTAATACTTTTCTTTTTAAAAACTTTTTTAAAAATTAAGCACGGGGAAAAAATGAACATTTGAAAATTTGAATTTAATAAACCACCAAAAAAAGTAACATTGCAACAATGCACCTATAAACCCAACCCCGGTAAAAGAACTGAAAAAAAAAAAAGTTCTCCCCTTTTATAGCCAGTCCTCCCTCCCGCCGCCCTTCAGTGGGCGTTTTCCCCACGCCCCTGTGTGTGTGGGGGCCCCTCTCTTGCTACCACCCCCGGAAAATACGGGGGAGAGACTGAACATGTACAGACCCAAAGGAAACTGTTTTGTTCAAACTGAGTTTTGGGGTTAACAAAATTTTGGTGAATTTTGAAACCATTTGAATGTGTTCTGAGACGTCGTGAACTGAGGTTCCACTGATAATGTTTAACAACGAAAAGTTTAAATTTGACAACCAACGAAAGTTTTTTTTCCTTTTCTTTTTCCGATACAGAAGTATAAATTTCCCCTTTTTATTTCACCTTTTATCTATGGTCAATGTATTTTTGTATTCTTCCAAACACGATATTCTAAAATTAACAGTAGACCTAATAAACAAGAGAATCTTTTTTCCCCCTTTTTTAAAAAAAGAAAAACAAAAGAATTTTCCCTGGGGTTTTTTGTTCTTTCACCTATTTTTTCCCCCTCAAAGTCACAAAAAAAGGGAAACCTCGGGTTTTTCCCTATTCTAGCTGAATTTTTCCCTAAAACAAAATTAGAAGAGATTAAGAAAGAAAACTAAATAAAAATAGAATTAAAAAAACAAAATCAAAGACACACCAGATGTTTCAGTTTTCTAACCAAACCAAAACGTTTAAAAAAAAAGGGGAACACCAATAACCAAAAAGAAACCCAAAGAATCGATAATTTGAGTTTATTTTCCTGCCCGTGAAAAAAAAAAGATGGCGAGGAGGACCGCCTTCGGGTTTTTGAGTTGAGACGGGTTTCACAACCAAAGCCCTGTAAGGTGTAAGGCACTTCCACCCTACTATTTGTAATGTTTTTAAAAGGTTTACATATTAATAAAACTTTTTATTTATATAACCAAGTCTTATCTATATATTTTTTTTGTCGCGCTCAAATCCAACCACTTCCCCGTGTCAAAAGGAAAGAGGAAGTTTTTCTTTTCATGTGTTTAAAAACCCTGTTTATCTTTTTTTTCCAATCAGTTTGTTACCCCAAATCCCCCCGCTCCCATTAAAAGACTCCACCGCTCGAGGATCCTCCTTTGGGGAAGGGAAGGGTTTTTTTATTTTTTTCCCCGTTCATTCCCCTTTTTCTTTAAATTTTTTTTTTTTTTTATTATTAGGTTCCTCAGGTGTTGTTTTTTTCAAAAAATTTTTTTTCAAAGGAATTTCCCATATTCAGTAAATCTGCACTAATAAAACCATCAACTATTCTGATATATTATTACATATTTTTAATAAAATATATCTTATTAATTCCCTCAATAGGTTCCTGTAGAAAAAAAGGGAAAAAATTTAAGAAAAATTTCAAAAATTCACAAGTCGGGTCAAGTGTTTTTTTTCGAGAGACGAGTTGACCTCCAAAAAATTTTTTCAAAAAAACCCTTTTTTGTAATTGTTTTCAAAATGAGTCCCAGATATTCTCTTTATCTATATAATAAAAGCTCAGCGGCCCGGACCAGTTTTTTTTGGCTGTATAGCCCCAGAAAAGCCCCAGTCCGTCCCCCCCGTTTTTGACCCCTCCGCTTTTTCCCCTTTTGTTTTTATTTTTCCTGCCCAAAAATTTTTTCAAAAAAAAGAAAAAAATAGACAGAGGGTAAATTTTTTCCCTTCTGTCTAAAATAATCAAAAAAATGAAAAAAAAAGAAAGAAACAAAAATTCCAGATCCACCCGCCTGCTACACCCCAAACACGGGTGATGTGGGATGAGGGGGACGAATTAACCCCTTTATATAAAATGTTCATATATTTTAATTTTTTACAGGAAAACCCTTTTTTAAGTTCATAACAAAAAATTAAATTATAAAAATGCACAAATATTTTTTTTTTTGAGGGTTCTGGTCACCTTTGTGTTTCATTCCCAAGTTTTCTGTTTTCCCCCCCCCAACCCATTTCATTTTCTTTTTTAAATTTTAAAGCCTGACCAAATAGACTTTTTATTTCTGTTTTAGAGCATCAAAAAAGGATCTTTTTGGGGAATAAAGTTTTTTTGAGTTGATCCTATAAAATCTGCTGTTGTGATTTTAGATACCCCATTTTAGGGGGAAGTTTCCAATGGCGGCATGGTATCAGTCTCCTTGAAGAATACCGGGTCGAAGAGAGTTTTTCTCCAAAGACAGTCTGCTAAAAAAGTTTTTGATTACTGACCTTGGTTTTAATTTAATTTTTAGCGTGGTTAAAAGGCAAGAATTTTAAAAACCCCTTTGGGGCCCATGATCCCATACCCCAAAGATGTCATTTCCCCGTAAATTCTAGGTCTTTTTCTACTTTTTTCCCAAATTTCCTTTTCCCCATCGGGCCCTTTACAAAATTCGAGCGGAGCAAACATTTCCCCATTGCGTCCTCTTAATCTGTGGGTAATATTTATTGTCAAAAAAAAATATTTCTGAGTAAGGATAATTCTAAGAGTTTCACAGATGTTTGTCGGGTCTAGTTTTGTCATTTAATGTTTTAACTAATCTGGTTATAGAAAGTCCATGTTTGATGAAATTTCTTGGATTGTTGACATCAATCGAACAGTAATGTTCTGACTTTTTTTTATGTTTTTGTTTTTTGTGTCAAAGAAACCCAAATGACTTTGTAGTTGGAAAGGGGGTTCAGATAGTGATCCAAATAACGGCTATTTATGATTACCCAGTCCAAGACTTTGGCCCCTGGTGGTATTCCCGGTTTAGCCCATTTAAGGGGCCTTTTTATTTGGTAAGATATAAAATCCCCCTTTATTCTTGGGGCGGGTTCCTTTAAGAATATTATTTGTTTTGGTGAATTACACCTTTGCATACATTCATCTATTATTTTATGTTTTTTTTTGTGTTTCTAAAAGATTGATTCTTTTAAATTTCCCTTTTTAAATTTTCTTGACCCCCTAGTTGTCTGAACACTCCCCCTTATAGTCTTCTCATCCATTATCCAACGACTGCCTGCGGGTTTTTATAACTAAATCCTCAGATTACGAGCCTTAGTGCTCCCTCTCCCCTTCATCAATGTTTTGTTTTTTTTTAAACCCCAGGAATCGTTTTTTAATTTATTTTTAATCATTTTTATTTTGTTTTTTATCAATTATCTTATCACTGGGAGTCCATTGATTTTGAAATAAAGGGATCCGCTATTATATTAAATTTTTTCCCGGAAAAGAATCGATTTAAGGCCAAATGATGTCCCCCAATCCTCAATTTTGGCCCCGATCAGATTAAGGCCACGCCCAAACCCTCCATTTTATGTTCTTTTTTTTGAAGGTCCATGGTTTTTTGGGATGGGGGCCAAATTTTTTGTTTAAACTTTTACTTAAAGGAGAAAAAAAAAGTTTCTTTTCCCCATATAAGGTTTTAAAAACTAAGTCCAATAAGCAGACTTCATTATTAAGATCTAGTTGAATAATATTAGGGAAGACCCTTTTTTTATTTGGAGGAGAATATCAATTTAACAAAACCGATCTTGTACCCGCTTCCGGGAATTTCCCCAATCCAACCACTGCCAGTTTCTGTGTCTAGTTCAGATTAAGGTTTACTTTTTGATGTTTTTTCCCTTTTTTTTTTACCCTTTTTCTAGTTTGTCCCAGTATTGTTTCGGGACCCATATCCTGACTTTTATTAGTGACCTGCTTTAAAAAACTTTTTAATTTTTCCTTCGCATTTTTTTCCCTCTTGATAGTTTTTAGGCTATTTTCTGCTGTTAACTAAAGGTATTTTTTTTATAAAACTTGAGTGACCCCTTTAGGTTTTAAATTTTTTGTTTCTTCCCCCCATGATGTTAAGGAGATAATTCTCCACTCTAACCTTTTTGTCCTGTTCTGTTCAAATTTTTCCCCCTCTCCTTCTGTATTTTCGGATTGCCCTTCGTTTTAAATTCCTTCCCCTTTTCGGGTTTAATCGTTCATCGGGTATTGATTCTTCCTCCCCTTAAGTAGAAACAAAACTGCCAATTCTTTTATGATTTTGGAATTACTGTCTTGATTTAGGGTTTTTCTCCTGAGGATCTTTTCCAAATGTTTACCCCTTTCTGGTAATTAGTTAAATTATGTTAGGAAGCTCTTCGGGTTTCCCCGGAATTGTTTCCTTTTGGGATGCTGTCCTTTTTTTTCTCGTTTGTCATATCTACTGAATCCTTTCTGATTCCTATTAGATTTTTTTGTCAAATTTTCCGATAACTATTTTTTTTAACCCCCATTTTTTTTTCCTTATTTATCCTTTCCTGCCTTTTTTTAGAGGTTTAGTCTGAAATATTATTTGTTGGTCTTTTTCTAAAGCTATTTTCGGCTTGGTTTTTACTTTTCTTAGTTTTAAAGAGCCCAGGTCCTTACACTAAGTTTGTTTTCCCAAAATCCCAAAAAAATAGTGTTAGTCCAAACTTATTTGTTCATTTTTTTGCCCTTTTTAATTTTTTTTCGTGTCGCCGCCCTTTGTTTAAGTTAATCCATTTTAACTGAATCAAAAAAAATCTCTTTTTTATACTATATAGTGGCAGTATGCCAAATTCCCCCAATCTGTGCCCTTTTTCATAATTTCCCCTTTTTCCCCTGTTTCCCCCCTTTTTCCAAGATAGGGATGGTCTGTTCCCAAAAGGGATTTGCCATCAAAAGCTCTGTCACCACCATCCAAAAATGCGGGAATTGCAGTTTCCCAAAGGTTTTTGCAAGAAACAGGGGGTTTTAAAAAAAATGAAATTTATTCAAACAAAAAAATTTTTTTTTTTAAAAAGTTTAAAGGGTCCATGAAAGCCCCAGATATAGCCCACAGATGCAGAGAATGTCAGAGAGAGAAGAAAAAAACCCAAATTCCAAAACTGACAGACGCTTTTAAAGGCTTTTAAGTAAGGATACTGCGCGAGAGGTTTATCAGTTATACCCAATAAGAAGGGTAAGGAACAACATGGGTAGACTGTCAGGTTTTGATGTTCTGGGGGAGTCTTTTCCCTCTGGGGGTGCATCGCACTGCAGCTAAGAAAAAATCTATCAATTGTTTCTGATCTTTTATTCCCTGTGGCCTCCTTTAAACCCGGGATCCCCCGAAATTTAAGGGTTTGTTTCATTTTGCCCACCTGAAAACATTTTTTCCCTTGGGGAAAAGGTCAAACCGGGATCTGCTTCCATTAGAAATGCTTTATATACAAATCCTTTTGGGTTTTTTTTGTTTTCAATAGTAAATGACTTAGACCTCTATTGATGTTCTATAACCAAAATTTTTCCCCCTTTTTTCCCCTCTAATCCTCTCTTTCTCCTTCCCTCCATCTATCTTGATCTGAATAATTCAATAGGTTCCATCAAACCGGGTCAAACTTGTTAAAATGTTTGATTAGCACTACCTTTTCCCCATAGTTCCTTCCTCTAAACCTGGCCTCCATTCCACTGATAACGCCGATCACATTATATCTATGTAGATCCATTCGGGCCCAAATTTACCTAGAGTTACAAATCAGAGTTGTATTGTTATTATCATGTCGAACTACCATGAATTGTTCCACCATTTTTTAATTAAAGAATCTTTTCCCATTCGGGGCCCCCTCCATTCTCCTAATGTTCTCCTCCCCATTCTTTTTTAATTTCTCCTCTGTTGTGTGTTGGTAAAGTATTGTTCAATGTCTATGTTGTAATTGTGGGTGTAATGACCCCTCCCCGCTTGGGGTTTTTTTGTCCACTTTCCCAAATTGGGGTCCTGCCCCTCCATAATCTCTTGTCCATTTGCCCTGCCCTTTCCCTTTCTTAAAAATGGGTCGTTGAATTTCAAACAGAATATATAAATACAAAATATCTTTTTCATTTTTTAAATTCAATAAACCCCCAAAACAACGTATAGTTTTTTTTAAAAACGTTTATATAAAAAGGGTTTTTGAATTTACAGATTTTTAAAAGATTAATATAACTAGTCTCATTTACAAAAAACATTATATTCAATATGTTTTTAAAAAAAAAAATTCTTTCTAAATTTTTTTTTTCTTCTTAATTTTAATACCCCAAAGATAAATTTGAAAAAAATGTTAATGTTTTCCAAAATTAAAAGAAGATTAATACAGATAATCAATAAAAGTACACTTTCGGACTTTTTTTAAAAAAAAAATGTTTTATATAGTTAAATTCACTTTTAAAACCATGTCTATGGTCAGTACCTTTTATAGTGTATTCCAAACCAATTTTCAAAAACACGTTAAGGGGCCCCAAAAAGAAAAATACTTTTTTTTTATTCTATTTTTCAAAAAAATTTTAAAAGGGGTAAACTTTTCTAAAATTTTCTTTGTTAAAATTATTGTCTTTTCCCTCAAAGTCACAATAAAGGAAATAAAAACCATCCGGTTTTCCTGTTTTATTATCGATACCATGGTGCTTTAAAAAAATTAAAAAAAAAAGAAAAAAAAAATAAAAGATAGAATCAAAAAAAAAATACAAGACACCCAGACGTTTTTATTTTAACCTTCTTCAGGGTGCTTTTGAAAGAGACAAGAGACCCCCCAGAACCCAAAGAAACTAAAAGAATAAAGAAGAAGTTAAATTTATTTTCCTGCCCCTAAAAAAAAAAAAAAATTTGTAGGAGGCCCGGGGCCTTTAGGTTTACGACTTTGAGAGTGTACGCCCCGCACCCCCCAACCCTTTGTAAGGGAAAGGCACTTCCACCCATTTATCAAGATTTATTGTCCCAAAGAACTTTTTAATGTTTATATAAAAAATCATCTTTTTAAAGTTTTTTTGGTTCCTTCGTTTAAATGCCACTCACTGGTTAAAGGAAAGACGAAGTTTTTTCCCCTTTTTGTGTTCCCCAAACCCCTTCTCTTTTTCCCCCAAAAGGGTTTCCCCTATTTCATCTCTTTCACTTCCCCTTCAGCCAGACTTCACGCCTGGATGGACCTCCATTTTGGATACCCAAGATGCCTCCTTTCCCTTTTTTCACCTTTAATTTTAAATTTTTTTTCCGGGTTTAAAAAAATTTTTTTAAATCCTTTTTCCTTTTTCCCAAAATTTTAATGACAAATCCAAAAACCTTTTTATTAAAATTACCAGCAGCTTTTAGAAACATTGTTTACACCAGAAATATATTTCTTATAATTTTTTTTAGGTTTCACAGAGACAAAAAAAAGGAATTAAGTTCCCATTAAAAAAAAACCAAAACCTTTTAAAAGGAAATAACCTTTTTAAATTAATTCAATAAGTCCCCAGATACTATCACTATACTACTATATTAAAAAACAAACCGTATTCCTTGATCTTTTATTCTATATTTCAAAAGGGCAAACGGTTTTTAAAGGGAGACCTCAACTTGAATTTTTTTAAAATTTGATCGCCGAAACCCAGGTAACACAAAGGAATCCCCCCAGAATATTCCAGTAAAACCCTGTGAGAAATTGCTGTTTTTTTCAATAAAAATTTTAAATATTAGAAAACATAGTATATCCCCCCAACACTGAAACCCCCAAAACCCCCAAAATTTGTTATAAAAAAATTAAATTTTTCCCCGGGATAGATTTACCTGAATTACATAGAATTTCCCCCAACTGAGACCCTCAACCCGTCCTTCCCAATACCAACAAGGTTTTTCAAAGAGATTGGGCTAATTGATAATATTCTGGAAAGTTAATTGCATTAAAAGGGGTCTTCCCAGACTGTCTTAAGACTGCTGTAGAAAAACCCCTGCTCAAGAAAAATAATTTACCCTCTCCCTTTTAAAAAATTTCAACCCATCTCTAACCTGCCCTTAAGAAAAATTTAGAGAAGGATTTTTTGGGCAATTAAATGCCCCCCCCAAAAACATGTATTTTGAAAATTTCAGTCAGGTTTTTGAAAAATCTCACAGAAAAAGCACTGTAAAGTAGTAAATGACTTGGGATACAGCAAATGGGACTGTCGGGAACACTCAAAAAACGAATAAAAGAAAATAAATGACGGAGATACGGGGGCATTTTCGCGGGGTGTCAAAACCCCTTTTTTGCGTTAGTATGCATCGTGGTAAAAACGAGAAGCGCGCTGTATTTGTTTTTTGTACCCGGGGCATGCAGAGGAGAAATGGTAAAGAGCAGTAATCGGCTTTGCAATCATCAGACACTCCCATCTCCCCCGGTTTTGTTATATTTTTACACCAACTTTTTTGTTTTTGAGCATCCAAAGGGGCATGCTCAAAAAACAGTAGCACGAGAACTTTTTTCGAAAAAAAACAAGTGCATTTATTAAAAACCCTTAAAAACAAGAAAAAAAAAAGGGTTACAGTTGGGATTGATGACAGTTGCGGTACCAAGAAGTGCTGTTTTATTCCGTTATAAAAAATCATCACATTTAAATATTAACAGTTCCCAACACCCAAGGACCGCCCTTCCTAATTTAAATTATTTTGCCTGAAAAATTTTTTTCTAGGTTTCATTACACTGAATGGCACCTGACACGTACTTTTTTCCCGGGTGAAGGTCCGATCGAAATTTGCCCCAAAAATAAAAGATCTGACGCTTTTCCTTTTTTAAAAATATTGCATTAATGGGGGATATTTTCACATATTGTTCTTTTTTTCAGGTGGTAATAGAAACCACAGCAAGAAAAGGTGACAGTTTTTACAGGAAAAAGGAAAAAGTGCATTTGAAAAAAGTGCACTTTTTTATTTTTCCCCAATATATTTTCCTGTTTTTGAACCAGGGGAGGGGATGTCTGATGATTATAGGGGTTACGGGTTTTTACTTTTTTCCCTCTGCATGCCCGGGGGTAAAAAAAAACAAACAGCAACATGGGGGACTGGAGAACACTAAAAAACTGAATAAAAAAAAGAAGTGATGAATTTAAAAGGGGCAGCCGGGCCGGGTTGGGGAACCGGTTGGGGGTTTAGTATGATCGTGGTACATGCAGAGCAAAGCGGTTTTAGTAAAAAACACCCGGGTTTGATGGGGTTGTATGATTGATTTGAACGAGGGGAGAAAGGGAAAAGGGAATTTAAAAAAAAAGCTAACCTTTAAAGGACATAAATTCCCCCCCTGACAGACTGAAATCAAAGGCTTTTTTTTAAAAAAGTAAGACTAAGAGAGTTTAGTTCGGGAAACAGAGGGCAGGAGAACCGTGATTTTTGACCCAACCTGAGTCTATTGAACCACAGAGGAAGTTCAATAAAAGCTGCAATGTGGGTTTTAAGGGCGGTTTTTTGTTTCTGCAGTTATTTTTTTAATAAAAGAAAGGGTTTCTTTGAAAATGTTTTCTTTTGATTTTTGGATTTTATTTTTCCCATTTTAATAGTTTATCCCTTTTTTGTCATCATCAATAGAATAAAAAAAAGTTTCTTTTTTTAAAATGTGTGTACACAGATTATGTAAAAACGGAAAGACATAAAAAGGTATTCCAAAAACCATCTATTATTTATTTTTCCATTCCCCCTCCCAGATACCAATCAAAGAGCTGGGAAAGTTCGCTTTTTAAATTGGGGGGGATGGAATACCCGGTGCCCCAAGCTTTTTATCAGCACATGTAGAAGACAAAGGGGCTGGGGAGGGGGGAAGGGTTTTTGGAAGGGGTTTTAAGGGGACGGAATTACGATTTTTTGGGGGCTCAATTTAGTGTTAAACACTTTCCCCATTTGTTAAATTATTCTGCCGTTCTCCTGTATCTCTAAATGATTTGCTGTACATTCCAATTATTTGTAATTGGTTTTTTGATGTCCCCCCCTTCAACCATGTAGAACGCCCCAAATTGAATGGATTTTTATTGAGATGAATAGTCAAAATAATCGGGATCTGAGTTTTTAAAAATTGTGTATGTCCTTCAGTTCCCCATGTCCCCCCCTTTTGGTGTGAATGAAGGTTACCCCTTTCCGCGGAAACTTCCCTGAAACAAAGGGGAATAAATTAAAAGGGTTACCTCGGCCCTGAATGTTTTTTGGCCCATAAACAGTTTAATGCCCTCCGTAATTTTTAACATATGCCGTTGTTTCGTCCAATGAATAGGGTCCTGATTTAATTCAAATCTGCTGGAAAGTCTAGGGGCCGGGAAAAAGATCCATTATTATCGGAACCGCAATTTGTTCTTTTATAATAATTGTTAAATTTAATAAATTTTTAATTTTGTATTTAATAAATACGAAAAAATTAGACCCCTAAGACCCATAAAACACCCTTTTTAAAAGATTAAAAGTTTCCCCCCCCAACAAAAAAATTGGGGTTAGGTTTTTTGAAATTTTATTTAAAGTGTTCAGACGCCGCCCTATCAGTAAACCCTGAATCATAAACTTGTTTTGGGAGGTGGGGGGCCCACCTTTCACAAGTTGGAATGCCCCATTTAGTTGTATAATTGTGATTATTGTGTCTTTATTCTCTTTTCAACTTTTTTTTTGTCATTACAGGGGAGTTTTTGACAACACTTTTTGTTATAACAAAGATGGTGTTTCTTCCGGTAGGTTTATGGGTATAAGGTCGTCCCCTGAAATACTTACACCGGATATGGGGAAAAGACGCTCCCGCCATGTTGAGAATCCCACGAAGCCATTTGGGCAAGTAACTTATTTGATTAATTTATGAAATTTTTCATTCCTATTAATTTCTTTAAAAAAAACCTTTTGTAATTGAAACAAGGCCTCAATATCAAGGAACCCGAAACAAGAAAGAAGGGTTCCATTCCATTTTAAAATGTTTAAAACATTATATTGAAAGGTTTTCCAAAATATTTTTTTTTTTAAATTTTTGTTGTTCAAAAATTTTGATATTTTTTCAAAAAAAGGCTTCAATTGTTGTATGTTGGTTTTAAAAAAGATCTTTATCTAAAACCAGGGAATAAATGTTTTTTTGAAATGAGGTATGTCTCAAAAATTCTTTTTTGTAAAAACTAAGGAAAAGAATGATAATTTTTTCCAAAAAAAGTAAGTTTTTAGAAAAAAAACCCCCTTCCTCGTGTGTAACTGAAAAAATAAATGTCCCCATCTTGTCCCTAAAATGCAGGAAATAATATTTTTTTTAAAATAAAAAGGGGTTTAAAAAAAAATCTATCTTCCCCTTTGGGTTTTTTAATTTAGGTTTTAATGTTAGGGTTAAATGATACCCTATAGAAATTTTAAGATTAGGGGTTTTATCAGGTCTTTTTTAAAAAATCAACGTGTAAGAAGAAAAAAAGGGTTTAAATTACACTGATTAGATTGATCTGGAATATCGTGGTTTAAGATTAGGAAAAAGTACCAATTAGGGTTAGGCTTGGAATATAAAAATTGGCACATTTTTTAAGATTAGGCCTTAGTTTCTGGGTTTTAAAAAGGTTTGGGGCTTGGGGCCTTTAATTGGGTTTGAGAGAGGAATTAGGTTTAGGTTTGGGTAGGGGTGCCAGCCTCAACTCATACACGGGTTACTGACCGTATTTTCAAAAATTAAAATTAATTTTTCAATTTTCCAGGGAAAAACTAAATAAATTTTTTATATAAAAAAAAAACCTAATTATTTTTTTTATTTAAAACCTTCCGGGATATGGTTTTTAAAAAATTTTACCATTCACCCTTTTTTTTAAATTTGGTTTTAAATTTCCAAAACCTCGGGTTCTATAGGAAAAAAAGGGGAAAGATCATGTTGAGCAAAAAAGTTCATAGAGTTGTCTGCCTTTCCTGATTCTCAACCAAATGTTTCACAAACGTTTTAACATTATTTTTTGTCTTCCTAATAGATAAACCAATTTTACACGCAACATAAATAAATTTTTTGTAGAGACATCTCTTTTAAAAAACCCGCCTTTCCCCCGAAATTGGGTTTAAGATTTCCCCTGATGACGCTTTAAACCTTTTTTTCCATCCACCCCTAAAATCCAACTTTCCCTCCCACCTCCACTATAATTTTCCCCAAAACTTTTGTGTTATTTCCTCCACCCCTTCCCCTCCCCCCCTGAAAACCACCCACCCTTTTCCTTTTCATTTCAAAGGGAGCCTCAAATAAAGGATTTCCCCAAAAATCAAGGGGGGTCTTAACATCAGGCCCCTTGGTATTAAATGTTTTTTTCTGATATTAACTTCGTTTTTAGTGAGGGGAGCCTTTGTATATTATAGGGGTTCTAAACTAACATTTCCGGTAACCTTAGAGCTCAAACAAGGAACATTTAAAATAGGGTCCAAAACACATTGGGTAGGGGGTTTAAGAGATTGCTTACCCCCCAGGAAAAGGACGGGCCCCTTTTTGCCGGTACAATTTTTCCCCTTTTTATACGCCAAAACCCATGTTTATAGTAAAACTTTATAAATACCATTCCCATTACCTTAAAATAGATTGCCCCAAGACCTTATAAGTTTCCAAAATTACAAAGTTTTAATGTTCTGTCCCAAAAATGCATCCAAAAGTCAAGTTCGGGTATGCACCAAGGGGCAAAAAAAACTCGCCTATTTCTAGAAACTACCCTGTGGTTTAAAAAAGGGAAATCCAAATTGACAAATTTCAAATATCAAAGTTATAAAACCATGAACTTTTTTTTGGGGTTTCTGTTCAAACTTCAAATTTAAGTAAATTAGGCTCTAACCAACAATCAGGGTTCAAGTATTTATAAATACAGGACTTACAAAAACCAGTCCCCCAAAAGTTTAGGGTTTGGGGAAAACAAATATTAGGGGTTTAAAAATTCAAAAGTAAAGGAGAATATTAAATTAGGCTATGGGGGGATTTTAAAAGATTAACCATCACAGCCCCGTCACCAAGGTAAGGTGGATGGGGTGGGGGGACCCCTAAAACACAAAAAAGCAATAAAAAATTCAGGACCCTAACCAAGTTTTAAGAAGCAAAAAATAGCTTTTAAGATTAGGGTTTAAAAAGGGAGGGGAAAAAATGCCCCCTTAATAAAAAGAAAGTTTTAAAAAATTTTTAAAATTAAAATTTTTGTTTTGGCAATATTAACCAGGGGCCCAAGTCACTGGGGTTAGTTGTAAAGGGTGGGGGGAAAAAAATCCATAAATAATTTATAAATAATTTTAAAATTGCCGCCACCAATCTAATTCCGACAGCCACTAACCTCAGGGCCCCGTATGCTCCATCCAAAATGAAAACTGTGGGGGAAAAGAATTTAAAAAACCATTGGTTCAGGGAATTTTAGAACCCATCCAGAATCGACAGGCAGGAATGGGGGCAAATCTGATCATGCCTTTGAAAAATTTTTTAATAATTTTAAAATTAAAACAAAATTTTGGGGGTACTTGGGATTTCCCCAACCAAGGGGATATAATGTTTTTCACCGAGGGTGAACTTTAACTTCTGCAGATATTGTTTAGATCCCTAATACAAATCGGTAAAAAAATTCAAAATCCCTTGATATTTACCCCCCCAAAAGAATCAAGTTTATCCCCCAATATGACCCTCACACGTGAGCGGGCCCAAACACAAGAGAAACTTTTTTCATTTACTTTTTAATATCAGAGAATCATCAGAGTTTGACTTATCATAAACCCCTTTTAAAGACTGTCTTCATCAAACTCTGTGAAGTTTCCATTTTTTCAAATTTGTTGTTTTTGAGGTTATCTGTGTCGAAGGCCAACCTCTGACCCCCCAACCCGAGGGTAAGATTAAAATAAAAATACCCCGAACTGAATCAGAGGTGACAACATCTGTGGGGTTTTTTTTTTTACAGAGGTGACAGAGAAGCACCCCCTTTTTGGATGCTTTTTAGGGGTTTTGAGGGGAAAACCCCTGGATCTTGACGCTTAAGGGAAAGGGAGGTGTCAATACAAAAAGGACCTTGAAAAGTATTTTGGGAAATCAAGGGAAAAAAAATTAAAGAAGAGGTTAATTTTTTACTTACCAAAAAAAAAATTTTTCTGCAAGACTATTGGATCAAACGGGGGAAAGCAGAAAGCAACAGTCTCTAGCCCAAGTAATGGGCCCGCATCTGCATAACCCAAAACGTCGCCAAACTTTTTAATCTAAATTTTGGGGGATGAATGGCAGGTTTAATGAAACTTTCCAGAGTAAAGACGGGATGCTGGGCCTTAGGGGGGATAGGTTTTGCCCAAACCCCCAAGTGATGCAAGGCCTGAAGAGTTTAAAAAAAATCTATAGGGCCCATAATCCTAAAAAAAAATAAAAGGTTAAAAGGGGTGACCAAAAATAAACTGAACAGAACACAAGGAAATATATACCCCCACAGATTGAAAAAAAGAAAAAAACAAAGACCAAAGGGGGACCCCTGAGATGATGGACATACCCAAAAAAATGGACTGGGACACAGGGGCTATGGGGAAATATTTTTAAGGTGTATTTTTTTTTTTAAGGAACTGAGGAAAGGGGGAAAAAAAAGGAAAATAAAGTGAAAGATAGTGAAATAATATTGAAAAAAAAAAATACTGTTAAAATGTTGAAAAAATACTGTAGTACTAGGGTTTTTAAAATTAGCTATTTGGATGGAAAGTGTTTTTTTATTTTTAAAAAAAAGGAAAATGGGCCCAGGCCCCATTTGCCTGAAGAACCCGGGTTCCCCAAAACGAAAAACTTTTTTTTAGCCAAAAAGGTGTCATTTTTTGGTTTTAAAAAAATTGGGGGAAAATGCATGATTTTAAAAATACTAAAAAAAAGGGTCCTGGGAAAAGAAGGATTAGGTACCCATGCAAGTTTAAAATTTTAAAAAAAATACTTTATTTAGAAGTATTTTCAAAAAGGTTTAGCAACAGGGGGCAAAAATTTTTGAACATAAACCTAATTTGCCTGAAAAAAGTAAAGAAAAAAACAAACAATAAAAAAACAACTAATAAGATATAAAAAAATTTTTAAAACACAAATTTTCGATATCAAAACCTTTTATATGGCGGAAAAAAGAAAAAAAAGAATGGGAAAAAGGACCCTTCCGGCATGGAAAACCCCGGAAGGACAGTTCTTGTTTAAGGGATCACCCCATAGACATGTTAATTTCGGTTGGAATGATAAAAAAAAATGGGACCTGAACAATGAAGTTAAAAAACCTAACCCATAATCGAATAAACAACAAAAACAGCGGGGAAGCCATGGATTAAATAAAATGTTTTGTTATCAGAGGGGGACGTGAACCCATGTGGGGGAAGGGAAGGGAATGTAGAGACAGAGGACGGGGCCCAAAAATTGACCGAGCTGCATGTGGGTTTTTATGTTTTGGATACCTCACCCCCCTTTATATTTGAATATTTGAATATTTGAACAATCTAGAAGAACAGGCATTGCCCCCAAAAAAAATCCACTTGCCCCAAGCACTGAGTTTTGAAAGTCCCTAACGCCCCTTTTCACCCACTACTTGGTAACTTATTCCAAGTGTCTATGTTCTTTTGTAAAGAAAACTTCCTAATGTTTGGAAATTTACCCCTTTAAAAAGTTTCCAATGTGTCCATGTTCTTGATGAACTTTTTAAAAACAAGTCCGATCCATGTACCAACCCCTTTATAATTTTTAAAACTTCAACATGTCACCCCCTTTAAACTTCTTTGTTTAAAAACCAGCTCTTTTTAAACTTTCCTCATAATTCAACCCCTGTAGACCAACAGCCAGTCGTTTTTGACCTTCAGGTGCTATGTCCTTTTTTTAGCCTGAGACCAAAAATAACAGTACCCAAAGAAGCCTCACCAGTGCATTAAAAGGTTGAGCATAACCTCCTGGGCTTGTACCCACAGATCAAAAGGGCATATAACCCAACATTCTGTTAGCCTTAATGGTTTTTAACACAAGTCGATAGCTTATTGTCCACATGACTCCCCAAAACCTTCCCCAAAATTTTATTTTTCCCCGCCCATTGTGTATTCAAACCTAATATTTTTTTCTTTTTTGTAATACTTAATACTAATTAAATTTCCTTTTACAAACTGCCCAAGCCCAGCATCCAAGTCCTTTTTGAATGATATAATGGATTCCAAACATCTGCTAATCCAATATCTTGGGATCATCTGCAAACTTAACCAGCTTTTGACTTAATTCCCATCTAAATCATTTAAATTTTTAAAATAGCAACGGCCCTAGCACTGCCCCCTGGTCACCCCTTTAAATCGGCCAGTTCTGTGAGGTTCCTCGCACCATCACCCCTGCTTCCGTGTTTTTCCAATTCTGCCATCTAAAAAAATCACCCTGAACTCCCATTCTTTTTAAATTTGGAACCCCCTCATTTTATCAAATGTTTTTAAACCAGATAAAAAATATCATAAGCTCCACTTTGACGTATCCTTTTTCCCAAATTTCCCAAAAAGTTAGTAAAACATGACCTCCCTTCTGAACCCATGCTGATTTCAGAATAACTCCTGTCCTGCCATGTGTTGCTCAATTTTTCCTTAAAAACCCCTTCCATTTAAATTTTTCCTGATGTTAAAAATTATGGTTTGTTCCTTTATCTGCCCCGTCACCCTTTTTTTTATTATGGGATGATTTTATATTTTCCCGTCCTTGAATTTTCCAGTACAGTGATTTTAAAAATATGAGTCAAGGGTTTAATCTGTATTACCCCTTTTAAAAAACAAGGGTAAAATATCTGGTCCTTGGGGTTTGTTTGATTTACTTTTTTAATCTTGAGTAATTTTCCCTTTAAATTTAAACCCCTGTACCCCCTTTGTGTCCCCGTTTCTGCTCTGAGGTTATCCACTTGAATTTTGAAGTCCTCAGAAAAAAGGTTTTTGGGGATCTGCTATTTCACTGTCTGTATCTTTTTAAATTCCCTTTTCTATTCCGATGAACTTATCCCCCCAACTTTTTCTTTTTTTATAAAATACTGAAAAAACCTTTTGGGGGTTTTTTTCCCATCGCTATTCCCTTTCCAACGTCTCTTAGCCTCCCTGATATCCTTCTTAATGGGTTTCCCTCATTTTCTCCTACCGCCAGGTTCTTTAATTAGTCTTATAGCCTTTACAGGTTTTTTTTTCAATTTTTTTTAAAACTTTTTTAATCCATCGGGAGTTTTTTTGTTTCCATTAATTCCCAAATTTTGGTATGTACTGTCCGATTACATGTAAGACATTTTAAACCTGTTCCACTGCTCCCCCGACTGTCTCCACATTTAAAAGCTTTCCCAGTCTATCCTATTTTGACTTTGTCCATCTGCTCAAAATTTGCTCCCCAAAGTTCAACTTAAAAATTTTGTCTTTTTCATCTTTCTCTTTTTGAGAATTGTATTATATTATTATACAATCACCTTACACCCAATTTATCCTGATTATTACAGAAACTAAACCAGATAGGGTTCACCCGGTTTGGGTCTTTAACATGTGGTAAAAAAACCGATTACTTCTAAAAAATCCCCGCTCTTGTGCCCCCCATCTGTGGTTTCCCAGAAAATTTATAAAAACCCCATGACTATAATATCCCCCCGTAAACTTGCCTTTTTTATATTATAAAAGATGTGTTGAAATTACTGTCTGAATTGGGTGGTCATAACACACCCAAAATAAGACCCCTTTTTCCCCAATATTTTCCGGCAAGCCAATGTCCTACTATGATGGGGCCATCATCCAACTGAAGATGACTTTTCATTTAAACCCCGTTTGGGAAAAAAGCAACCCCACCCCCTTTTCTGTTCTGTCTTTCCTTCCTAAAATTTTACCCTTTTTACATATCCCCCTCTTTGTTATTTTGCCAGGTTTTTTTTGCTATAAATCATAATTATGCTCTGCACATACAACTCCAAATCACACCCTTTTTTTTTGATACTTAGCATTAAAAAAATTTTAATGTGTTAAACCTTCTACATTTAGTGTTTGTTTAAAAAACATTACAGATTTTTTTTTTCACACCATTGTTTGTTCTTCCATGATAGATCTAAATCTGGCCGTCCTTCCCTGCCCCCCCTTCCCCAGTTTTAAACAATCCCCCTCCCCAAAAACATTGGTGTCCGGGTTGATTTAATCCCACGGCGAACAGGTCCCATCTGTTCCAAAAAAGGGGTCCCTGCCCCAAACCCCAAAACCCCTTTTAAAACCAAGATTTAACAAGGTTTTCTAATCTCCCCAACCACCTGGGCTGGGGGGGGACAGGGAGAACTTCGGAAGCACCTTTTTCGCCCTCAGCTTTTCCAATTTTGAAACGCAGAACTGACAGACTCCTTATGTATGTCATTTGTTCCAACGGGGGCAATGAAACTGGATCCACCCCCCCCTGGCCAAGAGCCCATCCATTTTCCGGGAGGGCTCCCCCTGAGCTCCCCGGGAAAGGGAAACACCAGGCCCTTTCCCCTTTTCTGGGGCACACCCGCTTAACCCCTAATGATTAAATCCCCCAAAATTACTCCTTTTGGGAACTGTTTTTAGGTGGCCCCCTGCCTCAACCCCCGTTTCCACCCCAGAATTATAGAGTCACCGCCCAGCCCGCTTTGGGCAGATAACAAAATTAGACTTCTAATTTGGGGTTGATCCCCCGGGCAGTGTGCACCCTTTTTCCACGCCCGCGACCCGGGACCCACCTTTTCCCGTCTGGTCTGAACTCCCGCCACCTTAGGGGGGCAACATCTCTAAAGGGCACCCCGTCCGCCGGGTTTTATTCATAACCCAGGCAATTAGATGTAGTAAAAGAAAAAAAAAAATAAGTCACAATAAATAATGTATTACTTAAATAATAAAAATATAGATAACTACCACCACCATGACCATACTAATTCTCCAACTTCCCCGGGGGGTAGAAGGCTAAATTTCAGGTTTTTTCCTTAGCATTTCAAAAGTTAAGAGGTTTCTTTTAAAATTTACACAACGGCTAACGGTTTAAATGTCCCCATGTTGAACTTTTTATTCATGGATCTTTTTTAAATTTGGGAGGGGTTCTCAAACCAAAACCAAGTACATATTTTTTCGGGGGGTGTGACGCCGCTGTTTGCCGCCATATTCAACTTTCCAACGCACCAATTTTTCCAACTTCCCTTTTGGGGAAAAGGCGAAATTTGGACTTATTTTGGGGTGATATTGTCTTTTTTTAATGGGCCCCTCTTCAAGAAATTTGGACGCGGGGTTTCCCAACCTAACTAATACCCATATAATATACGCCCAAACCCACCTCTCATGGGGTGAGGCGGGGGTGGGGCCCCCCTCCCCAAAAACCCCCCACGCTGTTGGCGCCGCCTATAAAGGCCCCCTGTCGCCCAGTCTCAATCCCCTTGTTTGCCACGGGCAATCTCCTCGATAACCTACCTTTTTTTTAACCCTTTTGCTGTTTTTGTTATTTATTATGATTATAATTATTGTGAGGTATTTTTCATTGTTAGGATTCATTTTTTTATATTCCAAACAAAATTTATTAACAGGTATATCAGGTGATCACCATCACCAAAAAAACTGTCACTTACGAGTGGTTTCCCTGCCCGGGGATGGCGTCGCCTTTTTCCCTTCCTTTTTTAAAATTGTAAGCAATAGGCTACCTTGATATCCGGAGGAAATTCTGTCTTTTGTATTAAACTGGGCGGCGGTGGGATATGAGGGAAAAGGAGATAATTATACCCACAGGAGCCAAGAGGAAATGCTTAAGCCCCCTTTACCATGCATCTGATGTGAGTTGATCGCCCTTTAATTGTTCGGGTTTTCGCTTTGGGAAAAAATGGCCCAAATATTTTTTCACCTTTTGGGCAACCGCCAATTTAAAATCTTGATTGACAGGTAAATTTTAGTAGTGGGCACTTTGATGTTTTGAATGTTTAAACCTCAAAGCTGGATGATTTTTCGATGAAACCGGGGCTTACAACGCTGAAGAGCCAATGTACCAACACAAGTCCAAAATACGCGATTGAAACAAACCATGAAACTCAAACGAATGCAGCAGCAATCCAAGCTTGGATTTGAAACAAAATTATTTTTCCCTGGCCCAAATGTACGTGCATGTTTAAAGTGTCAGCCAAGCCTGGGATTACAAACGAGGGCGAACCAATGTGGGATAAAAAAGACCCCACAAATAAAATTATTGAATTTTTAGTTTAAAAAAGGTTTTATTTTTTCAAAAAAATTTTTAGGTATATGGGGATGGGGATTTTGCTAGTGTAAAATTATAATAAGGAATGGTTTTTTATACTTTGATTGGAACATGTTTTAGTATGGGAAAATCATTCATTTTACCCCTTTTATACATTAGTTTAAAAAGAAAATATAGCAATAGGTTTAGGATCTGTGTTTAGGTTAAAGTAAGGTTAGGCCTGGTTTCAAAATTTTTCGTTAAGACCAATGAAAAAAGGCTTAGGTTTTGGGCCCCCAAATTTACTATCCTTTTTGGGGTTTGGCATCAAAAAGAACCATGTAGTATTTTTTTTTAGGTTTTGGATTTGTATTAGGGAAAAAATTTAACTCATAATTTTTTTTTTTTTTCTTTTTTCCCCGGGCTGAATATTTTTCTAAAACCTTTTTTTTTCAAAAAAACACAAAACAATTGTTTAACTTATCAAAGAAACAAAAATATTTATTTTTGAACAAATAACTGTTTTTCATTTTGAGAGCCTGCTACTAATAATTTTTAACATCTTATTATTTCACATAGTAAATCCAGCAAAGTCCCAAAGTGTGAACGTCAAAACATCCAAGATTATTGCCACGTTAGCTTACACTACGGGTTTCACGGGCATCTTTTCAGTAGTCTGTTGCCCACAACACAGTTAGGGTTGTACCCCTTTTTTCCCATAAGGGGGGGGAAAGTGGGCCGGGGGCCTGTCTGGCACGCTTTTGTAAGGGTTTTTCCCCGCCCAAAAAAGGGATCCAACATACTGCCAGCAAGTTGTCCACCACCTTTTTATGAAATTAGCATAGTATGTCACGTTGCCTGTTGAATAATAAACCATTTTGAGGCAACCCTGGATGGATACAAGTGTGGCCCCTTGGGGACTTTTGGGCCGGTATGACCCCAGACGATCCAGTCATCAACTCCGCCATTTTACAATTGTACTCTTTGGGGAACAGGCTTGTCCAGCTTCCACCTTTTGGGTTTCCCCTTTAAGAATTACTTCTCAAAAAAGTTGGGGAACGTAGTAATCAACAATTTGACACGCCATGTCAATGCCACCAAGTTATCCCCCAAAAAAAGGGTTTCACCTTTTTAGCCTCTGGCTTCAAAAAGTCCCGGTTCCTGTTCACCCCCCCTGTGCCAAAGCTCCACCCTGTTTGGGGTCATGAACAATTCTGGTGAACTATAAAATTGTCCAAAGTACCAAATGTCCAAAATGTTTATAGCCCCCGAAGGTCCAGCACAACCTGAGTTGTCGGACAGTTCTCCTCTGAAAAGAATGTTACCAGTATGTAATACTTTTGGCAGAAACCGTGTTTGCTTCCCCAAAACAAAATCCTTGATGCCATACTTGGTGGGTTATCTGGATAATACAAAAACCGCCCCCTTTTATTTATAATGGGCTCATCCTCAGACAAATCACGGCCAGGCTGATCAAATTTTTTCATGTTGGCCCCCCCTTTCAAAAGGGGGTGAACTTAAAGGGGTTAAGCCTGGCTCAGCCCTTTGATTTTTTTCTTGTTATCACAAGTGAATGAAGCTTTGAGCAACACGACCCCCCACGCCCCATAACCCCTCCAAAGCCACCAGGTGAAAAGAGTTTACCATGCTCCCCAAATTATATCGCCAGTCCAGTCCCATCTCTATTTTGAACCAAAGCCCCTTTATCTTGTCTTTTGGTTTGGCCACTTAAAAAGAATGGGCAAAGGCCCCCCCATTCAAAAAGTCTTTTTACCTGTTCCCCCATCCGCCATCAGTTTAAAACTGCCTCAGGAAAAACAGCCTGAAAATCCAAGGGGGGTAACGGGGTCCCAGCAAGCTGTGCCTTTTAAAGTCCGGAAACCACCCCAAATCCCCCATTCCCCCGCCAACCCCGGGTGACCACAGCGAAAGCCAGCTGCCAGCCGAGCAGCGTGGTGGCATCGCTGGTTCCCATCGGGGGATGCCTGCTCCCAATTTCTTCCTCGACTCATTACAAAGAAACGGAATTGAAAATCAGAGTCCACCCCCAGCGAAAGTTTCTTGCCGGATTTTCTTTTTTTTAATCGCCCCCCCATGAGATGTTGATGCCATCTTGCCTTTGTTTTATTTTTTTACATATCGCAAATCAGACGCAAGGATTAAGGTGAACCAACGAGATTAACAGTCCCAAGCAGAGAGGGAATGCCGTGACCGACAAGAGTTTTGTCGCCATTAACAGCTGATTGTCGCCTCATCCCTGATGTTGACTTTGTCCAATCGCCCTCAGCCCTCCTGTCGAAAATGACACCCCCCAAAAGAGAAATGGGAGGTGTGAAAAATTCCAAGAAGTAAAGTGTTTTTTTTGTTAAAAATATACTGAAGAATTCATTACTTATGAACAGAAGAGCCACCATGCACACCAAATTTAAATATATCAACATAGAAACTTTCTTTACGCAAAAAATTCCATGACACGGATCGAAAAAATTAAAAAAAGGAAAAAAAAAAGGTATCCAAAAGATCATAAAAACCCCCCATACTCCTAATTTTTAGATTTCTTTGAGTTTTTATATTTTCGTGACTCACCTTTAGTTTGCCTCTTTTAACATACAGTTGATGGTTGAACACGAAACATTCTGATATAGAAACCAACAATAAAAGGGAAAAAAAATGTCATGAGTAAAATAAAAAATACTTTAAAATACAGAGTATAACCATTGCACATTCCCCTGTTCAATATAACTCTTTTTTTATTCTTTTGGCTCCCATTAGGGTTACAGCGATCATCTTCTTCCATATCCTCCCCGCATCTTTTTCTTTTTAACCCCACCGTGTCCTTTTCACCAATCCACTTTGTGTCTAAACCAAACCATAAAAATATAACTGTAATTAAAAGTGCCAACAGCTGCACTACAGCAATGTAGCGATCAATAGATATTAAAGTCACATTATATGTCACAACTACACTGAGAAAATTTTAAGTGCCTGATACAGATAACAATAAATATGTCAATCTTCTTAAAATACGTATTCACCACAGCCATGACCATCCTTATGACAAAATCCACTATCCTCTGACCTTCTTCATTCCTCTCCTTGACACCATACCTACCCATCACCTCCTTGTCTCCACTGTTCCCTTCACCAACATGCCCACTGAAATCAATCAATCCAATCACCACTTTCTGTTCCTTGGGTACACTGCTCATCACTTCATCCAACTCACTCCAAAAATCTTCTTTCTCAACCATTGCACACCCAACTTGCGGTGCATATGCACTAACAACATTCATCATTGCTTTGTCTTGGTAGAGTAATATATTGCTCTACTTTCCCCTTTTGTATTATTAATAAGTTGCATTTGTCAGAATGCCTCATCTCACAGACTTACCACTGTTTATAAGGTATCTATACTAATAAAAGGCAAAGCCCTCACTGACTCACTGTCTCACTCATCATTAATTCTCCAACTTCCTGTGTAGGTAGAAGGCTGAAATTTGGCAGGCTTACTTACAAAAGTTAAGCAGGTTTCATTTCGAAATTTACGTGTAACGGTCGACAACGTCCGCCATGTTAAACTTTCTTATTTATGTCCCCATCTTACGAAAATTTGGTAGGCGGCTTCCTGCAATAACCGAAACCGATGTACGTACTTATTTCGGTGGTATGACGCCACTGTTGGCCGCCATATTGAACTTTCCAACAGTCTTTGTTACTTATGGGCCCATCTTCAAGAAATTTGGTACATGGGTTCCCAACGCTAACTGAATCCTACTTACATATATATATATATATATATATATATATATATATATATATATATATATATATATAGTCCATACGTCCATAGCCTGCAGCTTGGTTGTCGTGTGAGGCGGCATTGGGTCCCCTGTCCCCACGTAGTTGGCTGCCTGCCTATATAAGGCCGCCTGTCACTCCGATTTCTTCATTCTCTTCCTTGTTTCGTCATGGTATTCACGTCTCCCTGCTTATAACTGCAGCCTTTTTATTTAATCCACGGCTTTTCCACTGTTTTATTGTTCGGTTATTACGATTATAGTTATTGTGTAGGTATTTTATACTTAGTTTTACATTCTTCAGGTACCATGAGGGTTCACTTGAAAGCGACAAAAAGCTGGGAGTTCTCTGCTCTTCTGATGAGTATAGGTGATGGTAGCTTCATTCAAGAAAATTTAAAAAAATGTCCTACTCTCTGTTACCTTTAATACCTT
>NW_024380904.1:0-19446 GCF_016835505.1 Polypterus senegalus | reverse complement strand
ACTTTATCCTACTCGTCCATTTAGTAATTAACTGCAAGTTTCTGTGTCGTAGAAAATTAGGCCACAGATTCCTGCATCTGATTTTCGCGTAAATTTCGCTTTGTGCTACGCATGTTAAAGTTCTATGCATATACATGAGGCCGATAAAAAACATGGTTGATTAAACGAAAGCGGGCATGCAATATAGTCGGTAGAGCAGTGAAACAAGGAATGGCTCATGAAATGTGGCGGAGTCAAATAATGCTGCTGTAGAGGCCCCCTTTACAGGCCTACTAGCATGTCTGAATCGGTCTGTGGCCGACTCTGTTGGATATTTTGCAATGGGTGCACGGATCCTCAAAAACGAAACAAAACTAAAACGAATGCAGTTAGTTAGCAGAATATAACTTTTTGAAGTCTAAAATGAAAAAATGTGAACAAGCTCATCGAAAGGAAGAGGGGCCCATAGGAGGGCAGTGCTCCCACTGATCTCAAAGCGCAGCACCGGACTAAACCAGTCGGGCATTCCGTGAAGCACCGTGTCACACTGAGACTTAGCGGAGTGACGTCACGTGAATAGCCGTCTGCTTACAGTCGAGGCTCAGTGGTGCTGCGATCTCAAAGTGTCCGTCATTAACACAAGACGGGCTGAGACAGTCCAGCGGTTATGCGCACACTCGGAGATTTAAGGAGCGCCGTGAAATGATAAAGGAGAACATTAGTGATGGAGACACAGAGAAGAGAGCGACATCTACAGAGTGAGTGTCTGTGATTATTATGGGATGGCGTGGGAAGAGAAAGTCGGCTGAGCAAGAAGGAGCACTTGAGTTGGACGAGTGGCACAAATCTGTAAGAACTTGAGCGGCTGTATAATCGCTGACATCGTGTTAAAATATCTGCGATATATATATATATATATATATTTTTTTTTTTTGATTACATCTTGCCTGATGAAGGGGCCTGAGTTGCCTCGAAAGCTTGCATATTGTAATTTTTTTACTTAGCCAATAAAAGGTGTCATTTTTCTTGATTTCTCACTACTTGAAACAACACCGAAATTTGTTAATTAAATCCAGTTTATCTGACTGCGAGTTTCACGTTGCTAAAGAAGCAGAACCAAATTAAATGCAAGTCTGTTAATAGTAATAGCAGGTCACTGACACTTGATCGTTATTATTATATTATTATGACTTATCACCTCATAATTATATAACTTACTACCTCGTTATTACGACTAAGTATGACTAACATGGGTACACCTCTAGTAGGCATAGTGGAGAATTGCAGGCCTCTTTAGTGTTTTGAACTCCATGTTCTCCCAGTGGCAGTGGAGTCAACGCCACCTACTTAGAGCTCCAGGGTGGAGGCTCCGAGCTGCAGAGATGCACACCTGGTGTCGATTGAAGCAAGACTGAATATCAGCTGCTGCCTTTGACAGGTGACTGAAGAGCCGCTCTTCTTTGCTAATTCACATCTTAGTAAATTACAGCAGCTTTGACTACTCATATAATATCAGCAGAGCATACAGAATGCAAGCAGAGTAGTAATATGTCAGGTGGGTTCTGTCAAAATTTAATCCAATTTGATTGATGAGATTAAGCCCCACCCCTTTTTAATTGATGACCGGAAGTCCCGCCCCCACCAACCAACTGTTGTTTTGTTGACCTTTGATGACCTTTCCGGAAGTCCCTCCCCAACCACCTGTTCAGCCACCTGTTTCCCCCTTTCCCTTTGCCCCGCCCCAACCACCTGTTTGGTCCTACTTCGTCAAGGGTAATTGATGGATGCCCCCACCCTTGAACCCCCGCCCCTGGGCCACCTGCCCTGAACCATCTCTTAGGGAAGTCCAGACATGCCCAAGGGCTGCTAGGCCCACGCCCCTTGAACCCATCACCCCAACCACTTCCCTGCCCCTTCCTAGCAAGTTCAGGGCATGTTGCAGCCGGACCCTGAAAAAAGTTCAGGCATGTTCCTATCCATACCCGGACTGGAGGCCTGCCTAGGCCTCACCGAAAGCACCTGATGTCTGTCCCTCCACTTCCGGGACATTTTCCAGGACATACATACACACACATGCTCGCGACGTAACTTGTCACCGCACTGCCAATATTGCTTTGGGTAAGAATCTTGTACCATTAACTATTATTTTTAAAATATCTAAACTTTATCATTTGTAAGCCCCTTTTTTTCTTATCTAAGCCCACTTACAGATCCAGCCTTTCAATCTCACAGAAAGACAAGCAGTCAGCTTTAGCAGGCTTGTGCTGTAGTTCAAAGCACACTGAAATACAAGCTGTCCGCTCTCTCCACAGTCTACACAGAGACTCCAGAGCAGACATCCCCCGCACGTGCCCGAGCTGCCCAGTGCCAAAAGCTCACGCGTATGTGCAGGGGAAGGACACGTAGTTCGGCACACAGAACGGATTTTCTCTCTCTTTCTCTCTCTTGCTGTTCACACTGGGGCCCGGAGCGTAGCTAGAGCCGCAGTGCAGGCCATATGCTGAGCTTGTATAAGTTCCCCATCCCCTAACCCAGGCAAAGGAAGCCGATGGTCTTAACACAACTGCTAAAACCCTCCCCCCCAGCCCGCATGTTTGTCAACAGCTACATTAATCTTCTTCCATTCCAAGACGCATGGGTTTTAAAAGTTAAAGGCTTTATGATAACTAAAACACGGGGATAAATAGCTCGATATAAGCCCTTTAAAATCACACAGTTAAATAGAAGCACAGAACCCTTTAAATCACATTTGAGAGCCTAAATGCAATATTAATTAATATATTTATAATTTGTATTAAAATCGATCTAAAACCATCCCTTGTTCTATCCATTTTAATCCTCCTCATGAAGAAACGTTTGTTTCTAAAAAGTTTGATTGCCTTATTCAGATGAACCGGCGACAAAAGAAAATTTTAAAATACTTTGTCAAACCTTAAAGCTCAACGACCTCAACACCACCTCCGCGCTAGGCTAAGGTAATGGGTGTTGGAAAGCAACCCGCTGTTTATGAAACTAACTCGTGGCGGAACAAAACTTTGGGAAAGGTGAAAAGGTCTTACGAGATCTTACAGCGTTTAAACAAATCTACGGGTCAAGAATTATTAACAAATTCCCGGACTTTTCATCGCCCCTCCAAAGTTGTTGTTTTAAAAACGACAAAGGCATTAGGATGTCCGTTAATGATAGGAAAATATCTGATATTACAATCACAGGGGACAATTCAAAACATCCAGCCTTTGGTATATAAATAAGTGTTCAGACCGTCCCTTACTCAGCAGGTTAATACTGAAAGAGGACACCAATCTCGCGGAAACATCAAGGACAGTATGGCATATTTTGATTATTATATGCGAAACAAGTATTTTTTTAAAAAAACGGCGGGATGAACCTTATATTTTCCCCCTTTACATGAAAAATTTAAGTTTATTTGGGAAAAGGCGGCCTTCGGGGGGGATGAGCCTCTTTTGGAAATATGAGGGCATTTTTTTCCCATCTATCTGAGACATTAATGTAAAAATTTTAAGGACGGGGCAAACAATATTATTTTTTTTTCCCCTAAAGGGGCTTTACAATCAAGTAGTTTTGCCCGGGGCCCTAAAAATTAAAAAGGGCCCTCTTCTGAGAATATTCAGGCATGGAAAAGCGCCTTGGTATGAGTCGGGCCAAAAGGGGCGATATTCTGAACTACGACAGAAGGGTCCGGGAAATGCGATTTTTTCGAAGGGGGCTTACTGAATTCGGGGAATCCTGCCCGGGGGTCTGATGTTTTAATAGTCTGGGATATCAAACTTTTTAACTTTATAAACCTCATTTGTTAAAACCCGGTTTGGGAACAGCCCAATGATAAACGGGACCCGGAGCAGATATTAGAATGTTAATAAAAGAAGGCAACTGTGTTTTCATTCATTTGCTAAATAAAAAGTAATTTTTTTAATCGAATGACCCCATGGGGAGGTTTTTAGCGGGAGTAATATAATTAAATTTTTTTAAAAAAGTAATCCCCCTAAAAGAAGAAGATTCCAGTGTTTTTAGGATTTGCTGGGACAGGATGTTTTTAATTTTTCCTTATATTTATAAATATTGAAAAGGAAAACTCTGTAAATACACTGGATTTAAACGGAGTTTTAAGAAAGCAGGTTTCACCTTAGACAGTTACTCACCTTATCCCAGTTTTTTTTTGGGATGTAAAACATCACTGTTGTTAATACAAAATTGATATTTTTCTACTCAAAAACTAAAAATATTTTTTAACACAGGGGATAACCCCCATTTCACTATTTTTTAAATTAAAAAGTTAAAAAAAAAAAGCCCAATTATGATTTTGTTTTTTCACATTTCCCAGGGTGACCCCCTTTTTACTCTCTTATGTAGACCTTTCACATATTCTTTCCAAAATAGTTCATCACTTCCCCAAATTTCCCGTGACTTAATAGAAAAAGGAGCTTCCCCGACAAAGAAAAGTATTAAGGTCAGATACAAAATGCCATAAAACAAAAGAAAAAAAAGGGGAACGCCCCCACAACCGGTATTAAATGTTTTGTTACCCGGAAAAAAAGAAACATTTTCAGTGCCACAAAAAAACCCCGTGTTAAAGAAAATAAAAATCTTTTGAAAATAAAGATCTAAAAGCATCTTTGTAAAGGCCCAATTTAAAAAAAGAAAATCCTTTTTTCCCAAAAAGAGTTCTCCATTTTTTCCAACGTTTCCGAAGTCTTAGAATCATCACCTTTCTGATTACATCCACCAAAAAGCATATATTTAATTTCGTACCCTTTTAAAAATGCATAAACCCTAAAGGAACTGGGTAGGAACTGGAGAACTGAATCTCTATCATATCTTTTTATGGATTTTCATAAGAGTTTTATTGCCCACGTTTTTGAAAGTGCCACTAATACAACATGTTTTTTTTTTTAATTAATTATATACCAGATTTATATTTTATTCTAACACTTAACTTTTATCTAACTCAATATTTATTTAGTATCAGAATGTAGTTTGTATTTGTTTATTCATAGATGTATTTTCATATTTTTATTCTTTTTTGTTTTCACATCTCAGCCCCTGGGCATCCCACAGTTTGGAACACGGTTGTAGGAGATTTTGAAACACTTGGCACTTCACCCAGTTAGTTTTCCCTTGTTTATTCATGCCATCGTGTTCCATTTTGTTATAAATTTATTTAGTCTCTCTATTTACTAAACATTTTATGTTGAATAGAAAAAAATTATCTTGTTCAGGTTTTAATTTAAAACCGATTTTCATCAACAGGCTTTTTTGTATCCGGATCTTTGTATAATACAAAGTTTTGAAATTTCTGTTTGCTTGGTAACAGCCTTCCATTTCTGTACATCGTTATGACCCTTTTGTAAGAATGGTTATGTATGGATGGACCGATACTGTACACTACGGGTGTGATGGGCTATGCGCTGTGGACAAATCGGGGTGGAAAATTTTTAGTGAATAGTTACTATTATTAAATGTAAACAGGTTTAAAATTTTTATAAATTTTGGGGTTTATGCTTTTTTAGGTGTCCAGGACATAAGACAGCTGTCATTGAAAACTGCTTTCCTCTTCGTTTGGAAAAGCCCCTTGTTTGAGAGATTCGGGGAAGGATGTTTGAACTGGATTCCAAGGCAACAAGGTCTGAAACTTCTTGAATACGAGTCAAAGGGACCAGGGTTTGTGCGGGGACTTAGTCAGGGGCAGGTTAAGCTAGACATTATTATTCCAAAATGTAACAATGACTGACTATAAATATAAGATAGTAAAAACCTAAAATGTGCAAACAAAGTCAAGGAGATTAAAAAATAAGCCCGGGATCAACAAGGGATCATTTCAAGCTTCCAGCACACTACAACAAACCAGGGCCTGCGGTATATATCAGCTAAACTGTCATCTATTAAACAATCCACGGACTGCAAAGAGTTAGTGAAAAACATTATTTAAACGTCTCTAGTATGGGGTGATTAACAGGACGATATTGTTAAGAATCATCTGAACTAAAAGTCAGCTTTGCCTCCTGATTCAGGAAGAACATTATTTGGGAGTTTAGAATATGAACAGACTGAGATCTTGATGGTAAGGACTTTGTGCCTAAAAAAGTTAAATGGCAATATTAATGAAAAAGTGAGTTAAAGGAGTTATTAAAATTAAAAAACTGCGTGATGTATAAAAAACAACTGAGGTAAAAAATCAGCATAAACAAAAACCTTTGAAAAAACAAGCTTTTTGACATGCAGTCGGGAATAGTCGAATTTTCAGAGTTCATTTAAAATAAAACTAAAATATTAATAGAAAACCCTGAAAAACAAAGTACCATTAATGATATCAGAGTGAAATATATAAACACCGACTATTTAAGGATTATTTAAATTAGTTATAAAACAGAATGATTGGTTGATTTACTTGAAATTCCAATAGTTTGAAAGCTTAAATTAGAATCAAGACAAACCTCAATTTAATAACAAATGTTGCCGATTGGGAGTATCTCAGATCTCTGTTTTATTTTAACCTTTGACGGAAGTATAACCTCTATTGAAATGAACGGGCCGAACATGCTAACTAAATAGATAATCGAGAAAGATATGGCCTGTCGCAACCTTGATTCTGATTCTGTCTCCTTATTGTCAAACATCCCGGGGGGCCTTCATTTTGTAATGGAGTGCCAACTTTATAATTTTTATTTTTTAAAGGTCAAAGGAGGAGATCTAGTGCCTGTGTTCAGTTTTGGGACAGTCATGGGACATGTTCAAATTTCACCTAGGTTTCGAGAGATAGGACATGCGGGTTCTGTATTCTTTTCTGATTAACTATTCACAATGACCATACTCCAGACCTTGGGGTTTTTATGCAGAAGCATTAAAGATCCGAATAAGAGACATCCATCAAAATGCTCTTGACAAAAGAGGTCAATCAGGCCGGTGGGTGAGTCTCTTTTCAAGAGTCTTTTCCCCGCCGGGCCGGATTTGTCGGGCTATAAAAACTTTTCAACGACATGTTTGAACGGTTAACAATCAACATCTCTCCGGCTATGCTCCTGATCAGGCATGATGGTCTATGGACCAAACGGCCACCTACAATGGCCTGTTTTGACCTGAGGCTATCGTGCCCAACTCCAGGACTCTATGCCCAAAAGCTAGCCTCCAGACCAGCCTTCGGCCAGACCTCTTATGCCTTGAACTGACCAGATCTAGGATCCTGAGTCCAGGTACCACCCATGGTGATATGTATTGGTCGGATCATTTCCTGGAGAACCGCGCAGTACCTGACATTTTTGTATCTGCTAATGATGTTCCAGGACTCCTAGCAGGGGGTGAGGAGATAGCCATTCAGGCCATGCAACAAGAAGAGGCTGTGGATGACCTGGTACAGGCGCCGGCCGTTTGGAACAGATCACCCAAGGATGGGATTATGAAGACATTGCCCTTGAACAAACTGACGGACCCTGATTGAGACATTTCGAAAGGCTCTGAAGCTGTTCAAGAGTTTGATCGCGGCTCTGCTGAATATAAACGGATAGGCACCTATAAAGCAATTGGCAGGATGTTTAATAGACCAACCCAGCCAGACACGGCCTGCGTGTCTGTTTGACACCTACTGGCCCAGCAGCAGCAGCGTCTGTTTTCCAGAAACTGGCTCAGGAGCCGTCATAAAAAACTTTGGGCTGCTTCAACATCTTTCTACTTTTTTACCAGATTCACGCCTTTGTACAAAGTGCCGTCGACCACGGAAAAAACAGGAGTCGATTGTACAAGCCTTCATAACATGGACGCTGACTCTTACTCAAAATACCTGAAATAGCGAGACTTTTCTAAACGCCATTTATGAACCCATAATATCTGATGGACCCTTTAAGGTTTTATGGGTATGCACCCGGAAAATGGTGAAGTGTCTGAACTGAATGTACCGGGGAGATCACCAGTTTTTGTCTGCTTTTAATCATGCTGTTTAGTTGTAATATGTTTTGAATGGGTTTGGGAAACCTCTTTCAATTTTAATATTGTTTTTTAAAAAGACCAATAAAGTACCATTTCGATTTTTAAATTCTAACCCTAATTTCTTTCACCGAGGATGGAGGTTCGTTTAAAAAGTTTTTATAGCCCGACAAATCCCGGGGCTTGGGGCAAGACCTTTGAAAAGAGATTCCCACCCCACCGCCTGATTGGCCTCCTTTGTTCAAGAGCATTTGATGGATGTTCTTTTTTCGGGTCTGTGAAATGTACTTCTGCATAAAATAACCAAGGTCTGGAGTATGGTCATTGTGAATGTTAATCAGAAAAGAGAATACAGAACACACGCCGTACTTGCCCTATCTCTTCTGAAAAACCCCAGGTGAATTTTGAACATCATGTCCTATGACTGGTCAACACTGTGACACAGGCGCTAGATCTCGCCATATTCACCTTTAAAGAACAAAGATTATAGAGTCTTTGGCACTTCCATTACAAGATCCATAGGCCCCTCAGGATGTTTGACAATTAATGAAGGCCAGAATCAGAATCATAGGTTAGCGCACAGGGCCATATTCTAAAAAAATCCCTTTGATTATATCTATTTAGTTAGCATGTCGGCACTGTTCATTTTCAATAGAGGTTGTATACTTCCTGTCAAAAGGTTAAAATAAAAAAGAGATCTGAGATACCCTAATCGGCAACATTTGTTATTAATGTAGAGGTTTGTCTTCCCTTCTAATTTAAAGCTTTTATCAAACTATTGTTAATTTCAAAGCAAAATGCAGCCAATCATTCTGTTTATAATTAAATTAAATAATCCTTATAAATAGATCCCGGTGCTTGATAATACTAACACTAAACTGATATCATTAATGGTACTTCTGTGTTTTATTCAGGTTTACTATTTAATATTTTTTAAATTTTATTTTAAAATGAACTCTTTAAGACATATTCAGACTATTCCAGACTGCGCATGTCAAAAAGCTTATTATTTATTTCAAAAGGTTTCTGTTCATGCTGATTTTCTCAACTATCAATGTTTTTTTTATACATCACAGCAGTTTTTCAAATTGTAATAACTCCTTTATAACTCCACTTTTTCATGTAATTATTTACTTCATAATTAACTTTTATTTATTTTGGCACAAAATCCTTTTACCATCAAGACTACCAGTCTAGTTCATATTCTAAACTCCAATATTTAATTTTCTTCCTGAATCAGGGGGAACACAAACCTGATTTTTAGTTCCAGATAAGATTCAACAATAACGCCATGTTAATCATCATATAGGATTTTTAAAAATTTTTTCCCCAACTCGGAACCCCCCGGGAACGCCTCTAGATGAAGTTTAGTTGATAATATACCGAGAACACATATTCTTTGAGTGTGCTGTGAGTTTAGGGTGACCCGGTCTTAAGAGTTTTTGATCTCCTCTGTGACTGTCTTATCTTTGTAAAGAAGAGTCAATGTTTCTTTTTGGAAAAAATGTCTAGCTTAACTCCCCCCGACTATGACCCCCTGCACAAACCCTGGCCCTTTTGACTGTATTCAAGGGGCCAGCGTTTGGACTCGGAATCACAGTTCAAATTTTTACATCCCCACCCTGAATGCTGCTAAAAAAAATGTGCTTTTTCACAAACAGATGGAAAAGAAGAATGACACTGCCCTATGTCACCTGGACTACCAAAAAGAAAGAAAACCCCAAAGTTTTAATAAAATTTTAATCTTGTTAACTCTTTATCAAGCGGGTCATTTTTGTAAATCGCTTGTAATTCGACCTCTCCAAATTAGAATCATTGCTGTTATTGAACTATCTGGAGATAAACACATGTTTGATCTCTTTGTAAAGGTAACATTCTCTAGTTTCACCCTTAGTAGTCAGAATCACTGTAGGTGTGACTGATCAAAAGATATGCACATTAGAACCTCACATAAAAATGAATTTTTGTTCTCGCTTAAGTTTTTTATGAAAATAAAGGAAAATAAAGCTGCAGTAGGTAGGTGGGACAGAAACACACTATGTACCAACAGAATAATTTGTTGACTACTCAAATTTCAAATTTGAAAAGAATACCTGTAAAATGACATTTTTACACCAGTTTTATGTGGGCATGTCCAGGTGCTTTTTAGAGGACCATTATCCACATTTTGGAATGTATGTTAAAAGTGTAATAACTTTTGAATGCTTCAACCCACAGATATCAATGAGGGCTCTACTGAAAGCTTACACCTAAAGGAATCTATATCTACACACAGTGTCACTTATTAGTTATAAAAATAATAAAAACAATAAAAAATACACATTTCTATGTAAAAATAGTCAATACAAGTCTTATGAGCCAAAAATATATTTATATATTTTTATTTTTACTTTTTTTTATAAAATGCACACAAACTATATTCATTTCTTTTACAAACTGTTACAACACAGCTCAGCTTTTTTCCATGTGCCACTTGATGGCAGCAATCAAGCGCAGAAAGCACAAGGGCGGGGCCCCCGTTTCCTCCCATTATCGCCGGGCCCCGGTTGAATACTTTGAAAGCGCCGCATCTATTATTTTCGGCGTTTATTTCGTTTAAACTTATTTTTTATTCTTTTTTTAAAATGTAAAAACCCAAAATTAAATAAAAAACCCCGCACCAATCTGCAGATCAAAAAATGATTTTTCAACTCATTTTTTGTTTAAAAGTTAGTAGGCTTTAAATATAAAAATGCTGGCGTATTTGTAATTTTTGAGTTCACCACAGTGCCCAATCAAACTGTAGATTCTACAGGGTTTGGAGTTGCTCATCATTCAGCTGTTGTGACACCGCTGGCGAGGTGCCAGTCAACAGATCCGCGATTGGCCAACAGGTGTAATCAGAAGCTAAATCGTGTTACATCGGTAGAGGTTATTCGACAAACAAATTACGCCTGATATGATCATAGATATGAAAATTATGTAGCTAGTCCGTTAAAACGTTTAGTTTGTCCTGAGGATATATCGGTGTTTTGGACCAAACGTTTACTGGATTATATTCGCTGAGCCTTACGACAGAATGGGATCTATACTGCTCGGAAATTGATGTTTGACTTGCAGGGTCTTCAAAGGAGACAGTCAACCAAAAGTATGTACTTCGTAAAAAAGGCTTTAGTGTCAGTGCTGTGGTTGTTGTGTGTCAAAATGGTTTATATCATCGGTAAGACGAGGACTTTGTAGTTTCATTTGATGGGTAGGGTGTCGAGATGCATGGCAGATGGCATGCACATTACTGTAACGTTCTAAACACTGTTATGTCCGGACCGTACGCAGCGTAAGTTAACACATATAATATTATGTAACTATTCACTAAAAATTTTCCACCCTGATTTGTCTAACGTGTCCAGCATAAGCCTAATCATCAGCCCCAGTGTACAGATCGGACTCCCTATACCATACATAACCATTCTTATTTTCAGGGCCTAACTGATGTAGTAAATGGGGCTGTTACCAAGCTTAAACAGAAATTTCTAAAACTTTGTATTATACAAAGCATCCGGAGTACCAAGAGCCTGTTGATGAAAAATGCGTTTTAAATTAAAACCTGAACAAGATAACTTTTCATTCAACATAAAATGTTTAGTAAATAGAGAGAGACTAAATACAATTTATAACAAAAATGGAACACGATGGCGACTGAATAAACAAGGAAATCTAACTTACTTGAAGTGCCACAGAGTGTTTTACAAAATCTCTACAACCGTAGTTCTCAAATCGGGGATGGTCTAGGGGCGTGAAGATGTGAAAAACAAAAAAAGAATAAAAAATATGAAAAATACATCTATTGAACTCAAAACAAAATAACTTAAACTACATTCTGATACTAGAAAAATAAATATTGAGTTAGATAAAAGTTAAGTAGTTAGAATAAAATATACATCTATGGTATATAATTAATTAAAAAAAAAAAAAGACATGTTGGTATTAGTGGGCCACTTTCAAAAAAACGTTAGAGGCGCGATTAAAACTCTTATGAAAACTCTGTTCGCAAAAAAGATATGATAGAAGATATCAGATGTCTCCAGTTCCTACCCAGTTCCTTTAGGGGTTTTATACTGGCTATTATCATTTAAAAGGAGTACAGAAATTAAAGCTATATGCTATGTTTGGGTGGATGTAATCAGAAAGGCTATGATGATTCTAAAGAATATTCAGGAAAACTGTTGGAAAAAATGGGCAGAACTCTTTTGGAAACAAGGATTTTTCTTATGTTTTAAAATTGGACCTTTACAAAGATGCTTTTAGATGCTTTATTTTCTAAAGATGCTTTATTTTCATGTTAAAGCAACTGGTAATTTTATGTGGCTACTGAAAATGTTTCGTTTTTTCCATGTAACAAAACATCTATCAATACCAGGTTGTGTGTCTCACACTTTATTTTGCTTTTGTTTTATGGCACTTTGTATCTGACCTATAATACTTTTCTCTTGTCTGTTACGGAGCTCACTCTGTCTAATTACGTGAAGTCACAGGAATTGGGAAGTGATGAACTATTTTGCAAGAATATGTGTTAAGGTCTACATAAGAGAGTATAAAGGGGAAAAGTGTCACCCTAGGACCGTAGCATGACAAAACAAAAATCATAATTGGGCTTTTCTTATTTTAACTTTTTAATTAAAAATAGTGAAATGTTTGGCAGTTATCACCTGTGTTAATAGAAATAGTTTTAGTTTTTTGAGTAGACAGAAAATATCAATTTTGTGCTAGTGTAACAACAGTGAGTGTTTTTACATGCACAAACAAAACTGGGATAAGGTGAGTAATCTGTCTAAGGTAGAAACCTGCTTTCTTAAATCTCCGTTTAAATGCACGAGTGTATTTACAGAGTTTTCCTTTGTCAATATGTTATAGAAATGAGCTAAGGAAAAGTTAAAATCATCACTGTCCGCAGCAAATCCTAAAACACACGTGGAATCTGTCTGTCTGTGCAGTGGGGATTACTTTTAAAAATAATTTAATTATATTACTCACACGCCTAAAATCACTTCGGCCTATGGGGGCTACTATTCCGTATTAAAATAATTACTTTTCATTTAGCGAAATGAATGAAAACACAGTTGCCTTCTGTCTATTAAGCATTTGCTTCAATATCTGCTCCTGGATCCCGTTCATCATTGGAGGCTGTCTCCAACCGGTTGTAACAAATGAGAGTTTATAAAGTTAAAATGTTTCGATATCCCAGACTATTAAAACATGCAGACCCCGGGCAGAGATTCCCTGGTACAGTGAGCCTGATTAGAAAGATTACGATTTCACAAACGGGACCCTTCTGTATGTAGTTCAAAAATACCGACCTCTTACTACGCCAGAGCTAATACACAACCGCCTGCGCTTTAAACCATCCCTGAATATTCTCAGAGAAGAGGCTCTGTTGAATTTTCAGCCGAGAACAAAACTACTTGATTGTAAATCGTTTAGGAAAAATCATATTGTTTGCTAGTCCAATGAATTTGTACATTAATCGCGATCCAGATCAGATGGAAATAAATTGCTGCATCTTATATACCGATACAGAGCGCCATGCGCTTACACGAAGCGCACGCACTTGAGAATAAACTGGAAATTATTCATAGTAAGGATAAAATATAAGGTTCATCCAGCCGCTTTAAAAACATTTTGTTTGGATATAATATCATAAATATGCCATACCGTGATCCTTGAGTTTGCCGCAGATTGGTTCTTTCAGTATTAACGGCCTGCTGAGTAAGGCCGGTCTGACACTTTTATACAAGCTATTTTTGAAGAGCTGGATATTTGAAGTGCCCGTAATAGTAATAAATGCTTGCCCATCCTTTAACGCTCTGGCAAACTTTTTCCGTGTCTAAATACTAAAACTCCGGATCTAAAAAGTCCGAATTTTTAATAGATATGTTTAAACATCTGAACTTTCGTAAACCTTTTCATCTTTCCCAAAGTTTGATCCGCCACGAGGTTAATGGTTATCCGAATTTGATCAATAGATTCCTAAGTTTGATTAAACGAGATTTGATTTGTCAATTCGGTTGTCCAACCAACGGTTAAGGGTCATAACGCCTGAAGGTCAACCCTGAAGTATGATCTCAGAGCCCTAAGGCATTCAAGACTTTTAGAAAACTAGGATTTACTGATAGATGGAGGATTGTTTTAGATAGAATTGGGTTTGTTTAGATATTAATTCATATAATTTAAATCTAATCATTTAAATGGTTCTCTCAAACGTAATTTAAAGGGTTTGGCTGCATCTATTTAACTTTTTGTGTTTGAGGGCTTATATCGAACATTTAACTTTTAACACCTATCATGAAAACCTTTAACTTTTAAAGGCATCCATCCACTTGAAGGGGAAAAGTAGGTATGTTTAAACATCCGTGGATGCCGAAGGGGTGGTTTAGGACGTTGACAAGCATCCGTGCTCCCGTACTCGGGTTAGTTATGGGGAACTACAACAGCCGAGAGAGGCGGTACTGATGCTTGCTCACACGGGGAGCGTGTGAACAGAGAGGAGAGAGAGAGAGATCCTTTGTGTGCTTCGAACTATGACTGGGCCTTGCCTGCACTGTAGCAGAGGCTGCAGCTCGTGCTATGCCAAGCTGGGGGCTGTCTGATCTGTGTGAGCGAGAGCTGGAAGCTTGTATTTCAGTGTGCTTTGAAACAAACACAGACCTATGGGCTTGCAGAGGCTGATTTTCTTTCTGTGTGGGTGTTGAAGGATTTTTACCAGCGCCTGTCTATGATTTGGATGTGTTGTTGTTCTGTGAAAGGATTTTCAGGGGATAAGGAAAAGGCTGTTTTGGCTTAGATAAAATACAAGGGTTTACAAAAATGATATAGCAGCGATTAGATAGATATTTTAAAATAATTGTTTGCTAGATATAAGGATTCTTACCCAAAGCAATATTGCAGGAACGTAGCAAGGTTAGATCGGTCCGCCGGCATGTGTGTGTGTGAATGTCCTCGGGAAATGGAGGGGCCAGACATCATGTGCAGCCTATCAGTGAGACTTAGGCGGGCCTTTCAGTATGGGTGATAGGAAATTCTGTACAGGTCCGGCGAATGCCTGAACTTGTCTTAGAAGGGGCGGGAAGGTGGTGGTGATGGGCTAGGGGCGCTGGGGCCAACTTGGCATGTGGACTGCCAAAAGCCAGGACAAGCAGGGTGGGATTCAAGGAGGGTGGGGTATCCATCAATACCTTGACAGTTCGGAAACAGATGGTAAAAGGCCATCAAAGGTCAACACAATGTGGGGGTGTTAATGGCCCGGATAGGTAAGGTAACAAACACCGTGTGAAGGGACTCCGAAAGGTCTCAAAGGTCAACAAACAAAATGCTGGGAGGCAGATCCGGTTCTTAAAGGGGTTTAATCTATCAATCAAATTGATAATTTGACAGAACCACCTTTCATATTTCACTACTTATAGATTGGCAATTCATTTTCGAATTGACTGAAGTAAATCGCTTTTTAAATTTCTTGCTTTTGGCAGTTGGAAGCCATCAAACTGGAAAGTTGACTTGAAAGATATACAAACGGCCCTCAAACACAGCACTGAACACCTAAAATATTCAAGTTAAATGAAGCATGAATTTTTAGATAATTCCTCCACCATAACTTATATTTGGGACAAACTGTTTTGGTTTACTTTGATTAGATCTAAACCAAATATTCAAGATGCAACATAAATGACAATCTAAGCGTAAGCTTAAAAGAGAAATTTACTTGAATTGAACAACTTATGTTAGACTTATATGCACTATTGTTGATTAGTTGGAGCACATCAATCAATATTTTTAACGAGAATCCATCAATGCATCCGCTTAACGCTAAATGGATGGTTTTGAAGTGTATATTACCCACGTGACAAACATCCTATTAGCCCAAAGGAATATAGCTTAAAATATAAAAACATATTGTTTGAATCATATTTTCACACTATTTTGACTAGGGCATTAAGGGGAATACCATGAGAGGAGTCCTTCGTAGATGCTACAGTATGCAGTACTGCACTGTAGCGCATCTAGTTGGACTGCATAGGGAGGTACTAGGGAGACATTTTCATTTTCATTCAATTTTGAAAATGGCCAATTTATATAATTATAATTTGATGACAAATTCCATGAAGGATTTAGGTGTTTCTTTACCTTGATGCCCTAAGCATGTCTTACTTTACTTATAAGTTTAATCCAGACTGTCTGCTGAGACTCTGATCTAGGGCCAAAACTTTCTTGTGTGATAATCAATAGGCCCCTCAAACTGTGGACGCGCGTGTCAGTATTTAAAATCACATAAATGACGGATTATACTGTGTGAATATCTAGAGTGTTGATTCTGGATGTTGAAATCGACAGTACTGGTGGTAGGCAAGAGAAAGGGGGCAGAAATGTCAATCAGTCAAGGCAGCAAGCATCTTCATATCTACCGCCGACTCTCCAGTCTTCGGCATTAGCCTTTATAAATAATCCGAAGTTTTAGGTGTCAGAAGGGCATGGAAGTGATGGATTGGGGCGGGCACACCTGGGTTGCGTGTTTGCCATTTGGTGTTTCAACGGCGCCAAAGTCACCGTGGGACCGAATCGCGGTGGGGATCCTAAATTAACCTGAATGGCCGTTCAACGAAAAGGGACTCAAACCAGCGCCCACCTAGTCACCCCCACCCGGTAGGTGGTGCTTCCCTGATCTCAAACCCAGCACGGACTGAACCAGATCGGCACTCCGTGAAGCGCACGGGTCACTGGAAGGCTCAAGGTAAGCAACACAGCGGATAGCCGCGGGCTGATCGGGCTCAGTAAGCGGCGATCTCAAATGCCCCATTAACACAAGACGGTTGAAGACAGATCCACGGATATACACTAGGTGATTTGAATTATTGTACTTCGAAGTAAATCGTTTTTAATGTTCTTCTTTGGCAGTTGGAAAGCCATCAAACTGGAAAGTTCGACTGAAGAATATAAAAAACGGCCCTCAAAAAACCTGCCCAAAATTTTTAAATGGGTTTTTAGAACTAAAAACCCCACAAGCCTGGGGGGGGCGGGCAGAGGCTGATTTTTTTTCTGTGTGCGCTGTTAAAGGGGTTTTTAAAACGGCGCCTGTCTATGTTTTGGGAGGGGGGGTTGTTGTTCTGTGAAAGGATTTTCAGGAGATGGGAAAGGAAAAAAGGCTTTTTTTTGGCTTAGATAAAATACAAAGGGGTTTAAAAAAATGAAAAGGGCAGCGATTAGAAAATTTTAAAAAATTTTTTACATAGATATAAGGATTTTCCCCCAAAGCAATATTGGCGGAAAGGGGGAAAAGGGTTAGACGGCCCGGCCCAAACATGTGTGTGTGTGTGAAGGGCCCTTTGGGAAGTGGGGGGCCAGCCCATCATGTGCAGCCTATCAGTAAATTTGGCAGGCCTTTCCCAGTATGGGGTAGGGATAGGAACATGCCTGAACTTGTACAGGGTCCGGCTGCAACATGCCTGAACTTGTTTTGGGGGAAGAGGGGGCTGGGAAGGGTTGGGGTGGTGATGGGCTCAAGGGGGGGGGGGCCTGGCAACCCTTGGGCATGTCGGGAAACCTTGCCCTCCGAGATGGTTCGGGGCAGGGGGGCCCCAAGCAGGGGGGGGGGAGTTAAAGGAGGGTGGGGGCACCCAAACAAATTACCCTTGACAGCTTCCGGGGAAAAACAGAGGGCCCGGGCTAAAGGCCATAAAAGGGTCAACAAACAACAGAGGGGTGGGGTGGGGATTTCCCTGTCATCAATCAACAGGGACCGGATCAAGGTCACGTAAACCAAACACCGGGGGGTGGAGGGGGGAATTTGGGAAAAGGTCATAAAAGGTCAACAAACAACAGTTTTTTGGTGAGGGCGGGGATTTCCCGGGTCTTAAATTTTAAAAGGGGGCGGGGGTTTAATCTCATCAATCAAATTGGATTAAATTTTGACAGAACCCACCTGACATATTACTACTAGAGTGATTGGGGCAATTCACTTGTTAATTTTTCCGAAGTAAAAGGGTTTTTTAAAATTTTTCTTTTTTTTGGCAGTTGGAAAGCCTAAACTGGAAAGTTCGACTGAAAAAATATACAAAAAAGGCCCCTCAAACACAGCACATGAACAACCTAAAATATTAAGTTAAATGAAATAGGATTTTTGGATATTCCTCCACCATAACTTAATTTGGTACAAAAATGTTTTTTTTTTCTTTTTATTGAGATCTGAAACCAAAAATTTCAAGATGCAACACTAAATGACTAATCTGAAGTTGCTTGAAAGAAAATTTACGTTGAATGAAAAACATTTAAAGTTAGACTTTTTTTTTTTACTACTGCTGGATTATTATTAGTTGGGCCACATGTCAACCATAAATTTTTTTTCTTTAGAATCCATCAATGATCCCCTAACAAACCCAAATTTTATGGTTTTTTAATTATCATTACCATCCGTCCAAAAAATAATTAGGCCCCAAAAAATGATAACTTAAAAAAAATAAAAAAATATTTTTTGAATCGAATTATTTTTTACACTATTTTGACATAACAGGCATTTAAAAGGGGAATTTACCATGAAACGGGAATTCCCCCCGTGGGGTCACCAAATATGCAGAACAGCAAGGGTTTAAAAACCACCCAACGGGGAAAGGATAAAGGGGGGACAGGAGACATTATTTTATTTTTTATTCAATTTTGAAAAAGGCTTTTTAAAATTTTAATTTTAAATTTTAAAAATTTATGGATAAATTCGGGCCCTGAAAAAATTTTTTGTGGTGCCCCTTTTCCCCCGATGCCCCAAGCATGCTTACTTTACTTTTATGGGTTTAAACCAGCACTGGTTGCAGACTGTGATCTTTCCCACTTTTTTTGTGTCCACCCTACCCTCCCGTGGAACGCGGGGGAAACCCCAATCACATAAATAGGTTTAAAAATGTGTGAATATCAGAGTGTTGACTAGCCCATATTGAAATTGACAGACCCGAGTGGTTAAGGCAAAGAAAGGGGGGAGAAAAGTCAATCAAGTCAGCGCAGCAAAACCGGGTATCACCCCCCCCTACTCATCCAGTCATCGGGTTGCCTTTATAAATAACCGGGTAATTTAGGGGTCGGGAAAAATCTGGGAAACATATAAATTGCGGGGTCACACTCTTTTGGGGCGGGTTTTTATTTGTGTCTTTCAACGCGCCCAAAATCACCTGGACCATAACCCCCGGTCATGTTAAAAACCCGAAGTGGCCGTCAACGGGCGGACAAAAAGCCCCACCTTCACCCCCCCCCCGGTGGGGTCCGCTGATCTCAAAGCACAGCCCGGGCTCCAGTCGGGGACCCGTGAAACGGCCCCGGTCAATGGGGGACTTAGGGGTGGGGCCCCGGGGAAAAGCCGCCGTTCCAGTCGGGTCAGTGGTTTGGGGTCTCAAAATGTCCCCAACACAAGACGGGGTGAGACACCCGGGGTTTTGGGGGACCCGGGGGAAAGGGAAAACATCAAGGAGAACATCAGTTATGGAAACGAGGGAAGCAATCTACAAAAGAGTGTCTGTGACTAAA
>NW_024380903.1:0-16624 GCF_016835505.1 Polypterus senegalus | reverse complement strand
AAGGGCCCCCCCTACAACAACCAACCCAAAAAACAGGTTGTTCTGAACCTGCACCAAATTAGATTATTCGGGACAAAAATTTTAATTACCTCCAGACCGGACCCCTCCTCCCCCCAAAAAGCCTTTTTTGGGGTTCTTCCCGGGGGGCTAAATGGGGAAAAAAAATGTGATTCCACTACACTTTTGGACCCAGACCGAAAAAGGGAAGAACCAAACTTCCTCTTTTGTCGGAAACTGATGTGTTATATTATCTGTTGGAAAAATCAAATACTGTTGGGGATCCTTTAAAATTTTTTCAAAACAGGGAATCTAATCAAAATTTTTAAAAAAAGAAAAGCACAGAGTTTATTAATTTAGGATGTTTCAAGCCTTAAATTTTATGCCGGCTTCTCTGTGGGGGGATCGAACTTTTCTTAAAAAAATTTTTTTTAAAAACTTGTTTCATTAAAAGGATTGTAAAAAATTAAAAAAAATAAAAAAAAAAGCATTAATGGTAATTTTTATTTTGATCCTTCAAAATATACAAAAATTAAAATGATGTATAGCCCTTTTTAATAAACCAATCAGGTAGTATATACATATATATTATTATAGTTATATATATATATATATATATATATATATATAAAAACTGTTACCCATTCCTTCCACCAGGGAATCCTTTCACACTGAGTTCTAGAAATCCCACTTAACTCTTGAAAAATTAACACTGTATAGCTACAATTGTTCTAAAATTTTTTAAAAACTGAAGTTTTCTATTTTTAACTTCATTTTTAAAAATTTCTATCCAACCACTGGAGAAGACAAATTTCTACAGCTTCAGTGTTCATTGAAATGATTTCTGTTTAAAAAATAAAATGGACAGCAAAAATTAAGAAAACCCTGAAAAAAAAGATTTAAGTCTTGTATTTTTTTCCACTTTGCCCCTTTTGACATTTTTCTAAAGTGTTTTCTTGACTAAAAAAGAGAGATATAATTAAAGTTAGAAAAAAATTTTTTATTAATACACACCCCAGGAAAAGGTAAAATGACAGAGAAGACAGTCCTAGGACACCTGCCCTTCATCTCCCAGGGGGGGTGTCCCAAATTTTTTAGGTTTTATTGACAGTTAAAAGAATTTCAAAAATATTAACCCCTTTAAACTTTTTTGCTTGGATGGGTTTTACACATCCTTTAAGTTCATCAGTTGGTCACTTTGGTTTTTAGAAGGGTCACTTGTTTTTTTTTTGTTGGGAGAAACAAGGTTGCCTTTGTCATGTATTTGGACAAGCAGGGCCCGAGGGTTTTTGTAAATTCACAAATTATAAAAACTTTTTTTTTTTCCACTTTCCCCCTTGTGAACAATCTGTGTATGAAAGGAATACGGGAAAGTGATGGGAGGAAAAAAGGGGGAAGGGAGGGGGAGGGGGGAAATGGGGGAAACTGAAAAGCATTTTGAGTATGCCTGGGGGCATATAGGTTTGGTAAACAAAAAATTTTTGGATATTTATAGAATAAGAGGAAAATGCGCAGCCAAAAAGGGAAGAACAATGAATACTACTGCCAAAAAAAAATACATTTTTATCATTGGCCCCAGGCCCCCAAAGTGGGGTAAACCACTGACCCCAAGGGGTTGGGAGCCGAGTGAGGAGTTGAGGAATGTTGTTGGTTAAATACAAAAATTGACCCAATCGAATTTTTTATTAGGTGATCTGAGGTATTATGGACTAAAACCCAAACCCCTGGCTTTAAATTTATCTGGGACCCTCGGGACCCTAGGGAATCAATATATACCCGGGGGTGTGGGGAAAAACTGGAAGAAGAGTCTGGGAAAAGGGGTTTAAAAGGGAAAAAAGTGGAGCGGGGAAAAGGGGGTGATGGGGGTGTGAAAAGGAAAGGACTGTTGGGAAAGGAAAACCCGTGTATGGGGGCACAAGTGCCAGAAATCGAACAAGTTAAAAGTTTTGACCTGCACATCCCCCAAAAACAACCTGGGGGTATTTTGGGGAAAGCAAAAATTTTAAAAGGTGAAATTTAAAAAGAGGAGGAGAACAGGGAAGGTCGGGAGCAAAAGGAAGAAGGAACCCCTCCCCAAGAGTTCCATTTGATTTAAAATGTGAAATTCCCTTTTTGGAGACGGGAAACAGGGGGGGTAATTTTTAAATGGGGGGGGGAAAAAAGGGAAGATAGATTAGACATTGAATTAATGGGGTTTTTTGGGGTTTAGTAAACAAGTGAAGACAAAACCCAGGGGGGTGAAATGTTGGATAGTGGGGGACTGTAGCAAATGATAGCGCCGCTTAGAATGTAAAGGGGGTTAACCGTTTTGTGAATAGATTCCCCCTGCAACCATCATTTTGACCCCCATAGCCTGTCTCAAAGAAAAGTGCTGGTTAAGGTTTTGTAAAAATCTGAACCGGGGGTTTTTGTCGGGAGACACAGGGTGAGAAACTGAGAAGGGGGGGGGCGGGGAGAGGGGCGGGTCCAAACCCTTTAAATTTTGGGAAAAAAACCCCGGGAGATCATGACCATTTGATATGCAGCTAAGACATAATTTCCTGAACATGTAGAAAGGATTTAGAGTAATGATTAATGGTTAAAAGATTCTGCACACCAGGGGGGTTGCCCCTTTAAAATAGAGAATCGATTTTTTCAGGCCTACTGTGTAGCCTCCCAAAGGTCATAACCCGTCTTTTGGGTCCTGTTTTGAAAACCCCGGGCCCAAAATTCACATTCAGAGTCCTTTTGGGGAAGAACCTGAATCGGGATCATCCCAAGGGGTAGCTTAAAAACATATTTGTCGGGCCCTTCCATTGTTCCTGTCTCCATACGGGGGGAAATTGAAAAAAAATCAATCGGGAATGAGGCTTTCTTCCACCGGGAGAGTCATTCCCGGAAGTGGATAATGGAAGGGAAAAACAAAAGTTATGTATATTAAGGGTGCCATTTTGCGTGTGGTGAATCCAGGGGGGCAATCCTTCAACCTTTAGGCGGTGGTGTGGACAAAAGAACTTGGCCCGGGTCCTTCCATGGTGATCCCAAGCCTCTGGGTGTCTAACCAGAATCCAGGTGCCCGGGGGAATCGGGAGTCTTCAGATAGAGGGCGGGTTTCCCAGGCCTGATTAACCCTGTGGACTTCCTTCAGGGGCCGAGACCTGTAAGACTAAAAGAACATCTTGTCCACGGTATCCCGGTTTCAATTTTAAAAACATCCCAAAGGGAGGGGTCGTGGGGTGAATTTCAAATGGCGAAACCCAATTGTGGGGTTGTGTCCGCCCTAAACCCCCATTAGGGCCGGGGCAGAGATCGGGCCCCCGATAAATGGTTTTTTCCTTTTGGCTTACCCTTTAGGGTGCAGAGTTTTATACCCCACTTTGGGATGATATTTTGGTAATGATGTACATTGATCTGCAGCCAGGTGGTTAATTCATTTAAATGGAATTCAGGGGAGTACCATTGTTTTTGTTTTGTGGGATCCCCCATTTGGAAAAATTTTATTTTATTGGCCTTAGCAACTTTTTTAGCATTTTTTGGCTTAAAGGGGAAATTCACCCATGGGGAGAAACATTGACAATCACAAGGTATTGGTAACCTCTAGAGGGTTATCAATGAAACCATTTGAGGTGCTAAAACGGACCCATTTTAGGAGTAACAGGGGGATTTACCTGTGTCCTTTTTCCTACTTTAAACCTTTGAAAAATTTTGCAGCGCCTACAGAATTGTTCATATGTAAAAAATCAACTTCCCAAGTTTTTAAAAACCCCGACCATACATTTTTTCCCATGGTTGAGGCCATGGGCATTTTTATACCGGGAAAAGAAGCCTTTGGGAAAAAAAGGTTTGTTAGTTTGTTAGAGTCCAGCCCCTTTGAGGGGACCCTTCGGACCATTTTTTTTTTTGGTCTGTGGCTGCCTCGAGAAATAATTTGATTTTCAGGCCTGGCATTTTTTGTTGGAAAAGTTGGTGTTACTGTGTGCCCTTTTAGCAAAGTAGTCTGCTAATTCATTTCCTTTGCTGACGGATCCCTTTCCTGTGTGAGCTTAAATTTTAACAATGCTAGCTTTGATGGTTTAGATGGCTTCAAAAAGGATTGAACTTTTGATGTTGGATGGTTCCCCAGTACTGGTCTTGAATCCCTTTTTAATGCCCCATGATCATGGCAGCCCTAAAGGCATATCAGAATCTGTATAAATTGTTATGATTTTCCTTCGAGCTAAATGCTCGGGTGGCGCATAGCTCAGTCCCGGCCTCAAACTTGATAAAATTGGTTTGTTTAGGGGGTCCCCGGACCACTGCGAATAGTTGAGAGTTTTCGTTCCAAATCGAAAAGAACACCCGCCTACAAAAATGTTCTCCAGTTTCTAAAGGTGTTTCCTGTAGATCTCCCGGGCTTTACAACCTTTGTTTTCTTTATGGAAATTTTGCGGTTCGCTTTTTATCTGTTGGAAAAAAGGGGGCGGGTTTTTAAAGTGGAGCATCTTTAAACGTGACGTTTGCCGGTAAGTACATTCTGAAGTGTTTGCCTCAGTAGGGGGAGTTTGGGGTCTTGCCTGTACAAAAGGGAAATGTACAGCGGAGGCACCTTTACTGTTGGGGGCTCATAGCTCTATTGTATGGCTGACTTTCTGTTTGACCAGCCCTAAAGAAAAGTGCACCACTGGACCCAATTTTTTAAAAAATATTTTTGGTCTTGTTTGCCCCCATGTAACTGTTTTAAAAACTGCTTAAATACCCCCCTTTTCATCCACAAACAGGGGAAGGAGGGAAAAATTTTTAAGCCTAACGGGAGCCGGGATAGTGACTTTTCAAGTCACAGAGACCCTTTCCCATTACCCATTGCATTTGACCAGAAAGAGGAAGGGGGGGTGTTTGCTAGTTTTTTGTAATGGTTTTGCTTTTTTCAGGAAATTTAAAACCTTTGTCAGCAGTAACAGAATCCCCAAATACAGACATAACCTGTTGTTTTTGTGACAGGTCTAGGAAGATTTAAGGGCATCAGAGAGAGAGCTTTTTGTTCCTTTTGAAATGCTGACCAGATATTTTACAGTCGTTAAATTTAAATTTTTCGTTTACTAAATTTTTTGTCCATTTTCCCCCGGGAATGTAGAAATTTTTAGTGTCCGAAATCGTCTTTTTGGGGTACGATAAATAATATCATCTACATATTGTATTAATGTACACCTCGGCTTAAACCCCTTCTAAATTTTGGGGGCCGCTTTTTACACAAGGGGTTTATACCCTTTTGGGGGATTGGTCCATGCCCAACGGGGTTTTTTGGAAAGTAAAAAAAAACCCCCAAAAATTGAGAATTGGGGTGTACGGGGAAAAAAAAAGCACAAATTAATCAAAAAAGAAAAAGGAGAGGGAGGGATTGAGAAAGAATATGGGGATTAGGGGAAAAATAGGGGCCCCCGGAAAAATTGAGGGGAAATTTTTCGTAATTTGAACAAAGGGCCCTGAACCCAGCCTTCACAGGTAAAAAAGGGGAATTGGGGGAATATCTAATCGGAAAATCGCCAAATTTAAAAGATCAGAATGTACTTTGTGTGGACAGAAGGGGATTTTGGGAGCCACCAGAGGTCCAAAGGCTATCCTTTCCCTAATCATTCTTTCCTGGTCCACAGTGAATCAGGAACATAGAGAGCCAAGAAGGGGGAATGTTTAAGAAAAAACAGGAAAGGAATCAATACAATGCCATACTAAAAAAACAGTTTGGGGCACAACTTTTTTATCAAATGGGCTGGGGATCGAAAAAACCTGGGGGAAATAACCAGTCTGTTCTATTAAGACATTGTTCACCCCTGGTCCATTTTCCCAATGTACAGTGCTTTATTTTTAAAGAAATATGGGACTGACCCTCCAGATAAAAAAATACCTTGGAATATTAAGATTAAAGGGGGGCAGCAGCTTTTTCAGATGAAATAAAATACAAGGAATTTAAAAGGGCGGGCAGGTACCTGAAGAAAGAAAAATTTACCCTTTACCCCAGGGGAAATTGAGCAGTAATGTAGGGGCAGGGGGTTAAAATTGGGAAACAAGCAGGAAAGGGGGGAAAATTTAAGAAGGATTGGTGGGGGGAAACAAAAGTCCATGCTGAAAAGGGGTTTGGGGGATAATTTGGGGTTGTTTTTGGGGTGGAGCAGAAGAACTTTTATTAGTCATGGAAATTGGGGGAGGTTTTATTAAATTTGCCCCCGTAAATTGACGGGGAGAGTTTATTAAGCAGGAATTGATGTGACAAAGAAGGCCTCCTGATGTTTTTGAACCAATGGTTTCAGACTCGGGTAACTGGGGGTTTTCCCGAGGCTGTAAGGACAGTGACAGTTGTGAGGCAGGGGCCGTGCCAAAAAAAAGTGGAGGGGTGGCCCCGGGGTCCCAAGGAAGGAGTTTTGGGGATTTATGAATGCGAATGGATCAGTTTTGGTTATGGGGCAAAAAGGTAATTGAAAAAAGGCTGGGGGCCCTCGCTTTTCCTATGTCCCATTGGGCCGGGGGAAACAGGAAAAAAGGGGAGGGGGGGAAGGGGGGTTTTTGCTGGGGCATTCTCCCCAAATGCCCATCTCTCCCGTTGAAAATCGGTTTGGGGGGCCACCTGACTGATGTGGGGAATTGTCAGAGTTTGGGGCCGAAAGGAAGAAACCGCCCTACCTTTGCCGGCCCCGGAAAGGGGGTAATCCCGCCTCTGGGTTAAATCCTGCAGTGTAGTAGTTTAGCTAAACGGGAAAGTTTAGTTTGTGTGTCATATTTTTTCTTGCCCCTCGTTTTAGCTGTTTTGCCGTTAACTTCCCCAAAAACGCAGACACCATCCAAGGGAGATTTGGGCCTTGATGTATAGGACCCCCATAAAAAAGCCCGAATTTCCTTGTTTTTGCCAAATGAGGGCCATTGATCCTTTTACCCCCATTCATTGACTGTCTCATCCTTTCTTTGTTTAGTGCTGGGAAAATTTAAGGGACCATCGTTCCCTTTTTAATTTTGGTTTGTTTTTTCCCTTAGTCCGCCTCACTGTGTTTGGAAAATTTAAACCCCCCTCCCTGTCCCTCTCCCCCAAAAGTATCCTCCCGGTCCAATTTAAACCCATTTTGGTCCCCTGGTTTCGGATGCCCAGGTGGGACCCCAAATTTTAAACAAAAAGAGTCCATTCTGCTGCTTTTTGTAAAAGCTATCAAGCTGGTCGAGTTGTTCGATGAACTTGTCCCCACCTTTTACTTTAGGATCAACAGTTTTTTTCCACTATATCCTTCAACTGTTTTGTACCAATGTTTTTCATTACAGTGGTTTCGGGGGGTAGCTGGGGTAGGGAGGCCCGGGAAAGGGGTTTAACTTCCATTAACGGGGGAAGGGAAATAGGGCCCGCAGGTTTGGGAGAAGAAGAAAGACAGGGGGAAAAAGTGAAGAGGTTGGGGGGGGGCGGAAGGGGCCCGACTGGGGGTTTTTGGGGAATGGGAATGGTGGGTAAATCTGGTTTTGAGTTTGGGCAGGGGGGGCTTTTTTATCTTTTTGTCTGACCCCGCCCTTTCCCAGGCGGAAAGGGGTCGTAAATATTGTTCATCAAAAAATGCTGCCCAGATTGTTATAGGAATTTTGGGATTTAGGGGTTTTGGGGGTGGGTGGGGGTTTTGGAGGGGGGCAAAAAGATGGGGACAGGGATCCCCTGACCCTGTTTTTTCTTAGGAGGGGGTCCTGATTAGTGGCCCCTTTCTGAAGGGCTAATAAAATCTCCCTTTGCTTCCCGGGCCTTTCCCCATTATTAATAGTCCTTTTTCTTGCCCTAAAGTCCATCCAAACTAATTCCCCCCCCAATAAAAACCCCTTTGCACCACTTTTACACCCTTTAAAATCTAACCCCCCCTTTTTCTATTAATTTTTTGAGACCCATTTTTTTTGGGCCCGTTGATCCCCCAATATAATTTCGATTTAAAAACTTTGAACCCCTTTCACGTTTGGCAGGCTTGCTTTGTTCCCATTTTTTTTTTGCTTTTTCCTTTTGCTGTGACAGATTTATTCTCTTTCGGTCCCCTTCTCACTTTTGTCTCAATGAACTATTTGTTTTCTGGGGATTTACCTTTCCAGCGCCCCTTTTATTTTCCCGGGGGTCCATAACTTTCCCTTTTTATTACAGTGCCGTAAAGCAAATATTTATTTCAAGTTTTTTATTATTCCCCGTTTTATTAAACTGTTTTTTTCTATTCCCCTTATTTTTTTCCAATGGAATTGGCTTTAGGGGTGCCATGCAGATCCGTAACCCCCTTTTTAATTCCCCAGGATGTGTATACTTCTTTCCCAACAGCAGTATTAAAAAAGGTATTTTTTCCATTTTCTATTCCCAGTCACTTTTTATTCCAAGGCCGCCCAGCCTATCTTTTTTCGGAAACCCCCAGGCCCCCCCCACCTGGGGACAGCTCTGTCAGGGAAAACCTTTTCAGTCACCCCCTTTTTACCAGAAGGGAGACCGGGACCCCCCCCCTCGGGACAGGGATCCAACATCGCTCCTCTCCGTGTACAGTAGCGGAGTCGTTCAAGAAGCAGTCCTGAGGGCCCCCGGCCGCCGCCCGCCCCCCGGGCCCCCCCAGAAAACTGTTGAACTTTTTTTATAGTGCTTTTTTTGACTGAAGACGGGGGATATAATTAAAGTTAGTAAAAAAATTTTTTTAAACACACCAGGCAAAGGTAAAATGAAAGGGAAAACAGTCCAGGACACCCCCTTCATCTGTCTCAGGGTCGGGGTCCCCAAAACTTTTTTAGGGCCTTTTTCTTAGACTTTAGTTGACAAGAATTTCAAAACAAATCTTAACATTTGCGGATCAGCATTTACCACATCCTTTAAGTTCACAGTTGGTCATTTTTGGTTTTTTTTCTTGGGGGAAACAAGAAGTTGATTTGTATGTTATGGACAAGACAGGGGCTGAGGCTTTTTCCGTAACAGATTGATCAAACTTTTTTATTATTTTCCCCAGCCCTTTGTCTTATCCAATTTTGAAGAGACAGTTATTGCCCCAGCTGGAGCAAAGCCATGAAATCTGACTTTTTCGCCCCCTTCTAAATGAGCAACTGACATGAAATTCCCCAAAAAGTATTTTAAAAAAATTTTTGATACTCTTTATATATTCATTTCTACTCTGGTTTTTGTCCCCTCCAAGGAGAAACATTTCTATAGCAGGGCAGGCTTGAAAACTCTTTTCTGTGCGATGATGAGTACTTTAAATTTTAAAATTGTCCAAAATTATTTAAAAAGATTGAAAAAAGTCTTCCCGATCACTTTCATGTCTGCTATTTCCCTTCAAAACCCCAAATTTTTTTGGCAGGCCTTTTTTTAAGAGGGTTCAGCTTTTGCTTTAAAATGAAAACTGCACAGCAGTTGAAAAAAATCATGACTTATACGCTGAAAAAAAACATCTAGCCCCAAAACATGAGCTGAGGTGGTTTTTTTCTTGGCTGTTCTATACATATCTTTTGCAATGAAGATCCCTTTGGTTTCATTTTCTGTGCACTTTCTGTTTTTTTGATCCAGATCACACAGTTTGCATCCCTATATACACCCGGCGGGTCAAAAACACTGACTTTAAGGAGGAAAAACATTGACAGAAAAAAGGGGAAATTTCCCCTTTTTGGGGTTTTACTTTTCAGACTTGTTTGGGAATCTCAAAGTTGTGTTAGTTTTTTTTGATAAAAAACGGATGAAAATGTTCATCAAACTTTTTTTTGTGACAAAATGGAACAAAAGTAAATAAAAATGCCCTTTAAAGACAAAAACTAAGATTAATTTTCAAAATTATTAGCGAAAACTAAGCAAAACGAAAATTTTACATACAGAAAGGGGCAATGGGATGTAAATCTTGCATCTGTATTAAATGAATGGTCCCAAAAAAGGAAAAAACGTGGTAATTTTTTAAAAATTGATCATTTTTAAAACTTTTTTTACACCTAGTTTGGGTCATCGGAAAACAACATGTAGTGAACGTTTCGCCCCTTTGTTGGAAAAAAGCAGCCGAAATATGGACAAACTTTAATTCCGACAAAAAAAAAAACTCAATGTGCCGGAATGAAGCTCGGGAACAAAACACAAACCGAAGAATTTTTTTAGAGGTGCACCATCCTTTAAATTTATATCAAGATATGACTATCTATGTTAAAATTTCCCGGCCCTAATTTTACCCCTTTACTCTTCACCCTGCTAATACTAATGATCAGGTGGCAGTTTATTTTATGGCTGCTAGTGGGGCTGTCCCTGGACTGATACTTCAGTGTTTTGTGTTGAAATTTAGGAAAAAGGTAAATAATTAATTAATTAATTAATTAATTAATTAATTTTAAAAATGTCAACACTCAGACACAAAAGGTTTTGTTGTTGTAGTTTTAAAAACAGATTCATCGGCTTGGAGTGAAACAGATGCTGTCTGCCTTGGTGCAGTGCACCTGAAAGTGAAAGCAACCCTTTTGTCACTAGGGCAGATATCTATTTAAAACTTATCTGTATTTTGTTTTTAAATATCTAGAAATCATGGCAACACTTACCTTGAGGAGGGGGAGGTGTGCTGTGCCTGTGGAGGAGAGCAGCTTCTCATGGTTCAGGTTTGTGTTTCTGGCATGTAAACCTGATTTATGTGGCATTGGGGGAAAAAGGGGATGGCATCTGATTGCGTAAGGTCTCCCGACTGAGGCGCCCTGCTGCTGCTAGTACGGAAAAGGGGGCCAATGCGAGCAGATGAAGAGAACAAGGTTAAAGGAAGGTTAACATCTATTTAAGGAGCTGATTGTGTGGGTCGTTTACTTGGAAGAAAAGCAAGGACTGCAGGGGTGCCACACAAAATATTGAATATAAAACAGAAAAAAATAACAACACAGCTAAAAGCATGGCAAATTTTGACAAAGTTAACGCTTGTGTCATGAGAAGGCGGCAAATGCTTTCCCCAAAAATGGATGTGGCCATCCGCGTGCATAAGATACCTATTGACATTGGGGGGTGAAGGCCACTGTTTTTTTCTCTGCCTAGAGCTGCCCATGAGTACTGCTGCAATAAATAATTTCCCAGGTCGCAACAATCACTGCCCGTAGAAACCCATGTTTAATAATGTGCTTTAACTCCATCATCATGAAATGACATCACTTATACTTTTCCCAGTATTTTAATTATTCAGAAGCTGTTAATATCACAAATGTAATGGATTCTGTGTCCTGTCGGAGGAAGAGAGCCGGTTTAAGAAACACGAGTGATTCACACATGGAAATAGAACACATACAAAACAAAGCATTTCCCGTGCTACTTTAATTACATGTAATTTGAGAAACTGGGTTTTTTAAACGATTTTAAGATCATTTATGATGTTCTACTTTAATGACAAAATAAACTACATGATTAAAGTGGAAATTTCGAGATTGAAGTTGACATTTCTGCTTTTTTCCTACTTTTGCCTATTTTTTTTGTCTGCACCCTAATAACCTTTTATATGACACTCGGGCGGTGGGTACAACTCGCCTTTCAGCGATTTTGATATCTGAGTTTTCAAGTTTCTCCAACACGCATTTTCATTTCGATCAACTTCCTTTGTTGATTATACCATGGTTTAATTAAACAAAAGTGTTTTTCCTTTCCTCTATTCCTGAAATTTTTATATTTTCCCGTATTTCTATTGTCTTTTTACAGAAGGATGAACTTAAAGGAGCGTATATATTTTTATATTCAAATTCAAATTTAGAATATTTAGATTTATACTTGATATCACTTTCATGATGAAATGCATAAAAGTATTATGTTTACATTTTACAGATAAATCATTCATTTTATTTAAATAATGAATCCATCCATCCCTTTCCTTATCCGAGATTCGTGAAGGGAGCTGGAGCAGAGATGCCAGAGTTCCCTCTCCCCGGGCCCCTTCCAGCTCTTCCAGTGGAATCCGGCATTCCCAGGCCAGCCGAGACATAGTCCCCCCAGCATGTCCTGGGTTTTCCCAGGGCCTCCCCCCCAGTTAGACACATGCCTGGAACACTTTGCCAGGAGGCATCCAGGTGGCATCCTGATCAGATGCCCAAGCCACCTCATCGACTCCTCGTGCGGAGGAGCAGTGTTCTACTCTGAGCCCCACCCGGATGACTGAGCTTCTCACCCTATCCAGGAAAACAAAAGACCCTGCGGGAAACTTCTTCAGCTGCTTGCATTCACAATCTCGTTCTTTCGGTCACTGACCACAACTCATGATAGGTAAAGGTAGGAAAAGTAGATTGACTGGTAAATAGAGAGCTTTCCCTTACGGTTCAGCTCCTTTTTCAACACGACTGACCCGATGGAGCCTGCATCACTGTGGATCTGCACTGATCCAGCCTGTTGATCTCTCCATTCTTCCCTCACTGTGAAAAAGACCCCAAGATACTTGAACTCATCCACTTGAGGCGGGGGATCTCGCCCAACCCTGAGGGGGAACTCCACTTTTTCCCTGGCTTGGGACCATGGTCTCGGATTTGGATGTTGATTCATCCCAGCCGTTTCACATGGCCCGCACCGGGTCCAGAGAGTTGAAGATCACGGCTTGAGGGAAGCAAACAGGACAACATCATCTGCAAACAGCAGTGACCCAATCCTGAGCCCACCAACCGGACCCCTCAATCCCCTGGCTGTGCCAGAAATTCTTCCATAAAAGTTATTAACAGAATCGTTGAAAAGGGGCAGCCCTGGCGGAGCCCAACTCTCACTGGAAACAGGTTTGACTTATGCCGGACTGGGACCAAGCTCTGACACCGGTTGTACAGGGACCAACAGCCCTTATCAGGAGGTCCGGTACCCCATACTCTTAGCACCCCACAGGATTCCCAGAGGGACACAGTCAAATGCCTTTCCAAGTCCACAAACACATGTAGACTGGTTGGGCAAACTCCCATGCACCCCAGACCATCCCAAAAGGTGTAGAGCTTCCACTGTTCTGCAACCAGGATGAAAACCACACTGTTCCTCCTGAACCGGGGTCGACTACCCGCGACCCTCCCCCTCCAGAACCCCCAAATAGACTTTTCCAGGGAGGCTGAGGGGGTACCCCTCTGTAGCTGGAACACACCCTCCAGCCCCCCTTTTTAAAGGGGGGACCACCACCCGGTCTGCCAATCCAGAGGCACTTTTCCCTATGTCCATGCGATGTTGCAGAGACGTGTCAACCAAGACAGTCCTACAACATCCAGAGCCTTAAGGAACCCCGGGTATCTCATCCACCCGGGCCCTGCCACCAAGGAGTTTTTACCACCTGGTGACTTCAGTCCCAGAGATGGGAGAGCCCACCTCAGAGTCCCCAGGCTCTGCTTCCTCTTGGAAGGCATGTTAGTGGTATTGAGGAATTTATGTTGAATCATAAATCTGAATAAATATGAAGCCCTAACTAGTCAAAGTCCTCTGCCATTTATTATCCTCAGCTAAAATTCCAAATCATAATGGAAATTTTTTTCACACTTTTTGGTAAGGAAAAAGGCTAATTCATGGAGAGACTAAATACAGCATCCAAATATTGTCCTATGAAAATTTGTTGGATCTTTCTAGGGAAAAAAACAGTCCCTCAAAAGCTGGTTTTTACCTTGTGCTACTATGACCGTAAACAAAAATGTTAAATTGGTTTAAAAATTCCAAGAGGATCTGAATTTACTTTTTACTAATCTGAATTTATGATAAGATATTGAAAACCACACGCCAAGTATAAAAGATCAAAACAGACACCCATAGAGATCATGACTTGGCTCTAAAATACCTGGTCATCTAGGTTTAATAAATTTTCAATTCTTGCCCAAAGTTTCTCAACTCTTTCTGTAGAGCTTCAGCAGATCCGCTGTATATTTTTCTGGGGACCAAGGGAAAGTCTCATCATTCCTTTTTGTAAGTGAAATAATTAATGGAAGATTTGTGATGATAAAATTGTCCAGCTTTAACTAAAGTATCATGTTAGTGACATTGTTCCAAAACAAAATCCTTTCCTCATTCTCACAAAAAAATGTGGACAAACAATAGGTGGTTAGTCTCTACCACCTCCTTGTGGTAAAGTAAATGTTATTTCCCATCTTCTGTTGGATAAGAATTGTATCCCCCCTCCTTTTTTTTTCCCTTCAACAATGGAAGTATTTCTTCAAGAGACAAATTTTATGAACATCTGGAGATTGAGTAAGAAATTTACCTCTGCTTTTGTAGATTTTTCATGAGACCCTTTGTTCTGCATCCTTACTTATTCTTATTTTATGATTTATACTCACTTCAAAGCAGCTATATCACATAATTTTGCACAGTATTTACCAGCTTAACTTTATGCTCATTATCCAGCCATCTCTTCCTGTGTGTTTTTATCTGGAAGGCAAGTGTAAGAGCCATTTGCTAATTTAATTATTAAATGTCTTTTTATAAATTGGGGCATAGTATATAGAAGTTCTAAAACCCCACGGGGCTGAATTGAATTGGTGTATTCTAACTATTTCTTGGAATTGGTACATTCTATTTCTTGTACTCTTCATAGATTAATAGTTAGTACCTGCCTTGCTGTGAGTAAAGCATGGATGGAACCATTTCAAACTGTCCCTTTAACATGTCAGTTGTATTGAAATGAATTTTATCTATCGATGAAGATAAAAGACTTAAAGAGAAGGAATCTAACTATGAGAAAATAATCACAGTTATGGAAAAAGACTTTATGCTTTGATGCGGATATAAAAAGTTAAATATAAATTATTATCTTTGAAAGCAATAAAGATAACAAAGAAACTGCATAAAAGCTTTAGCTAAACTGAAGACTCTAAATACATTTCTTGGGAAAAATGATGCATGGATTGGAAACGTGAAAAATAAAAATTCTCCAAGCCGTCTCTCATTCTACAAAAACCCAAAAACTCTTGGATCAGTTCAAAGGACAGACTTACTGATGGGTGTCACTCCAAACCCAAGTGTCTCCTCAAGTTTCTGTAAAATACAAAATTGAGCAGGTTCAGCAGCTACCTCGCTAGTGTCCCAGTGCTGCAGCCCAAGTGGCAGCTCAAAAAGGCAGCGGGGTCTAGATTTGGAAGTGGACAGTTAAAAACTCAGCTAAAAGCGTAGGGAGATTAGCTGGCCCTAAAGGTTGGGAATTGCAGAATCCAATGCAAGTCTGAGAGCTCTCAAAGGATGCAGTCACATTATAAGTAAACCAAACTTTATAGTGTCCTGAAAAACCAGATGAAAAGAATGGTGCAAGTATTTGTATTTCTTTTTTATACTAATGAAAGTAAATATGAACCTCACCATGAACACTATGAACAACAAAATGAAAGAAAAGTCACAATACCATATGTACTTTAGAAAGGTCCCAGTATTTGATTGTAACCCATTGGACTATTGAACTTTGTCGAGAATTTAGATATTTTTTGATGAGGTGGTGGAGAGCCCAATATAAATTAGAATTCTTAGCACAATTTACCAAAGATTCACCCAAGAAATTGTTAAAGGCTGTTAATATGTGCCAGCCGGAGGCTACAGAATTGGCCAGGAAAGCTCAAGACCTTTTTTGGAAACCATCTACAAAACAGCCCCATGCATACATGAAGAAGCCAAGAAGTGGCTGCAAATGAAATTGGGCGATGGAGCAGGTCTGAGGAATACGCAATCATTCCCTGTAGCTGTATGAGCTATTCCAGCATGAAGAATGGGCAAGGTTGACAACAACACAAAATCTTATATTATAACCTCAAAGCTTCCCAAGAACTTTGAGGGATGTTGGCAATGCACAGCTTTGAAATCAAAGGAAAAAAGAGGCACGTCCTGCTGACCAGTTGACTTAAACAACAGGCTACTATAGCGGGTTTGCACCTTTAAAAAGTCATACTTTTGAGAAAGGAAGGTAAATTTTCCTGGAAAAGTTGGGCCCAAGAAAAAGCAGTTTTCTACAAACTTTTCTGTTGCGCTTGAAAGGAATTCCAGATACCTCAGTCGAGAGGCAGTTTGTGCATTCATTGAGACATGTTTATTTTGCAATAAAAAGTCGCTCTTATTGAACAATATGTTCCAGAATTAAAGTATGAAAATAGAATTGACTTTTAAATCTAAAGGCTTATTCTTTAATGCCTTTAGCAAGGAAATCTTAGTAAAGACTGTGTAGAAAAAATCAAATGTCAAATATGTTCTCAGTCACACCCAATCATTTTGCATTGAATAAGGAAATGGGGGCCAACAATAAAACCACACCCAGTATAAAAAAAACACACTGAGTCGGAAAAGAAGAATATTTTTTTCTATATGTTTCGTGAAACCATTACAGAAGTGCACTGCATCATGTGGTAAAAATGTGTCCCAGCTGTGGTCCCAGTTAAAGTTAAATCTAAAATCGTGAAAGATGTAGGAAACATTCTCTAGTAGACTCGGCAGTACAGATACATTCTGCACAGAAAAACTTGCAAGAGCAATTACATTTTCCAGGAAGAAAGTCAAGTGCTCAACTGCTAGAATGTGCAGGTTACATTTAGAACATACTGAATGGTAGGCATAGACAAATAGCTCATCCAAGTATAGAAAATTGTTTAACAGGAAGAAACATTTTCCTTGCTCCTTTTTTCTATGTTGTAACAACTTTTCTATTCTGGTGGACTGGTTGCTTTGATTTTTACTAAACCTTTCAAAAGAACCTTTGACTGAAAGATTCCTTTGGTATGTTTT
>NW_024380902.1:0-17978 GCF_016835505.1 Polypterus senegalus | reverse complement strand
AAGTTGAGCTGCAAATGGTGTTTTTTTTCATCCAAGTTGCAATATCAGTGAGTCAGGAAAAGATTCTAGCCAATGATGTGTGGTCCTGTACAGGGAACGACAGGTACAGGTGTGTATCATCACAATAACACTGAATATAAAAACCATGGGACTTCATGATATGGTCTGGTGAATCCATATCCATTGTTATAAACAACATAGGTTGGCTCGCATGGATGGTTCCTTACCTGGCCAAGAGATCATTTTAATGGATGGATGTGGATGGACAGGCATCTGCTCTTACTGGTACCTTGCCAAGTCAGGAGGACAGGGGGAGCTTCCCAGGTCCATTTGCTTTCTCAGTACACTGGGACCTTGTCATAAAAAAAACATTTCCCATTTTCAAATAAGGCAGTTATGAAGTCCAGATAAGAATGGAGAACATTTCATTGTTTGCACACAGTTATGCACAAATATCAAACAATTTAGCAATTCACTTTTTATACAGGGTGGCACGGTGGCGCAGTGGGTTGGAGAATGACTGATGACTATAATTGTATTAAAAAGTCAGTCATTTTCTATCACATTTGAGAAGTTATATGTCAGGTTTTTGTGGAAAAATGACAGTCAGACATCAGTCATTCTCCAACCCACTACATCCTAACACAGGATCATGAGGGTCTGCTGGAGCCAATCCCAACCAGCACAGGATGCAAGGCAGGAAACTAATCCTGGGCAGGGTGCCAACCCACCACAGGACACACACACACACACACACCAAGCACACACACTAGAGACAATCGAGGATCGCCAAAACATCTAACCTGCATGTCTTTGGACTGTGGGAGGAAACCAGAGCACCCGGAGGAAAACCATACAAACACGGCGAGAACATGCAGACTCCACGCAGGGAGGACCCGGGAAGCGAAACACCCCTGTACTGGTCACACAAGCAGGACAAGTCTCTTACTATTCATGGCACACCACAAGGAGTGCCGCCAGATGTTTATTCCACTTGAGCCACTGCTCTGGTCAGGACAATTGGCTCCCACTCCAGTCAGGCCCACTGCTGTTTTGAAAAATTAGACAGCCTGAGCTCATACTAACTGCTTTATTTAGACTTCTTGACTTATTTTACTGTTTCTTAGATCTCTGGCATTTCAGAAGTAAAAGCCATCTTTGCACTTTAAAGTACATCATTTATTCTCTTTTGTAAAACTGTTGTTAGAAACACGTGGCTTAATGAAACTACCTTTAGGTCCTAAATAGTCAAATCTTGTGTATTACTGATAAAGAGCCAAATGATTTGTTATATAACCATTTTACTTACCAATCCATATTAATGAGATCACTTTTTATTTCATAATTGGTGTATTTCCATCCATCCATCCTTTTCCAAACCGCTGAATCCAAACACAGGGGTGTGCTGGAGCCAATCCCAGCAAACACAGGACACAAGGCAGGAACTAATCCCAGGCAGGGTGCCAACCCACCGCAGGACACACACAAACACACCCACACACCAAGCACACACCAGGGCCAATTTAGGATGTCCAATCCACCTTACCTGCATGTCTTTGGATTGTGGGAGGAAACCCACACAGACATGGGGAGAACATGCAAACTCCATGGGGGGAGGACCCGGGAAGCAAACTCAGACAGGTCTCCTAACTGTGAGGCATCAGCGCTACCACTGCGCCACCGAGCCGCCCTACTTGGTGTATTTGCATAATCTAAATATAAAAGTGCATAACACACCCAAGCGTTTAGAGATCCTGAGACCTCATCCTCTGAGACGATCATCACCATGTTTGCTGTGAAAGCAGTTTGCCTTCTCACCACCATCGCTCTGCTTGTTGCAATGGTGTCTGCGGTGAGTATTAACGCTCTGCTAGGTGACTCCTTCCTTATTTCTGGTCAGTTTAGCTAATTCACTCTAAATGTGACATGAATACTGCAGGGTCTCTTCAGACATAGCAGTTAAAAGAATGAAATGCCTTTAAATTCTTGCTGACTTTCAATTTTTAGCTTACATATTTTATATATAACTATGGACTTAGCAAGAGACCAGTACTCGTGTACATTTCACATCTGCAGATTTTCTTTACTTTGTTGCTACAGTGGGTTCAGTGTGTGTTCAGACTCCTTCCACTTTCTGAACTCTTTATTGTGCTCTACATTTAATATCTGAAATGGAGAAATTTGCCATTCTTACTCATCAATCAGCTCTCAACAACCCATAATGACAAAGTGGAGACATGTGTTCAATAAAAGTTTGGAAACTGATTCAAAATGAAAAATCGAAATCTCTCATTCATTGAAATATTCAGACCCTTCATTTGGCAATAATTGATGGAAGATTATTCATACCAAATCTAAATGCAATCTAGTGACCAATCAGCATCAAAAAGGGGGGACAAGGGTTGTCAACAATTGGGGAAAGAGGTGGTCCAATCATGAGTCTGTTAGAAGGTGAACAGGATGGAGCTGATAAAGCATGGAATCCACTGTCTCACTGAACGGGTGGAAGCTGGCAATTTGAAATGATGATATTATTACCTTGTGTATCAAAAGAAGGGAGAAATGGCCTAATATCTGTATATCGCAGAAGGTATGAATAAAGAGCTGAAAAGAAACTAAGCTTGGGGACACTAAAAAACATTTTACTGTATTCAGTATTTAGTTAAAATTGTGTGACAGATGGCTGGGACACCTTCATGATGGAAGGACCTGGGGATAGAGTTTGTGCAGGGTATTCTCTCCCCCAGAACGGCAGAGGGCAGCCCTTGTTACAGTGCCATGGGCTTAGAATTTGGAGGCTCAGCCCTGTTTGGGTCCGTGGTCACTACCAGCAGGCAGATGGAGAATTGTTGAGGCCTTTATTACAGCACTTCTGCCACACCCAGAAGTGCTGCCAGAAGGAGATTATGGGGCACCTGGAACACTCCCAAGAGCTCTTTAAAAGGAGCTGCCTCACTCCATTCAGAGAGCCAGAGTCTGGAGAAGGAAGGATGAAACTTGCTGGAGGAGGAGTGGAGGTGGAAGACAGAGAGGGGTCAAGAGACAAAGAGAAGACAAAGTGCAATGTGTTTGACTGTGCTTGTTCAGTGTAGGACACACAATGACACGATGCAGCACTTTTCTCCATTTAAATGGGCTGAAAGACTGATGGCACGATTGGTGACATGTGTGGTACAAATTCAAGAAAACAGCTAGTGTGAAAAATCACTCAATTCCAATTATTTTGTGGTGTTCCGAAGGGTCTCAAACAAATGTGCCCAGACAATTTTAGAATATCTAAAATACAGTGGAAAAAATGTCATCACTTTTCAGGGGCACGTAGCACTATTTTAATGAACTGGAAAGGTTCCAACAAATGTGTCCAAGTCTGTACAAAATAACTTTGAGTTGAAAAATATCAGACTTATCCTTTAAATTGTAAACTCTGGTCAATACATTGTAGTCTGGCGCAATAGTTTTCATTATTCAGATGTGATACAATGATGTAAAGTACAGAGAACACAGGTATGACAGACTCTTTGCGATGACAGACGCATTTTCTTTCAGGTGCACCCCTTTCTTTTTATCATCATTGATCCTACACCTTGTTGGGAGTCCATCTGCGGTGAATTCATTTAATTTGACTGAATAAGAAAGGCACACACCCGTCTTTAAAAGGTCCCACAGCTGAACAGAAGTAATGGCCCTGTGGCCACTTCAAATCTTGTTACTGCCAGAAGGGATCCTACTTCATTAAAGTCAAAAGTGAAATTTATTGTCATCTCAACCATATACTGTACAAGTATACAGATTGACGAAATTGCGAAGCTCAGGGTCCACAGTGTAACAACATGAAGTGCAAATAATAAATTAAAAATAGAATGAAAATTTAAATTTAAAATTAAAACACAAACAAGAGAAGACATTGCACAAAGACAAGACAAAGAAGTAGCAGCAATATTGACGTGTAGTAAGCAATATGAACATTGATGCAATGTATGGTATTTTGCAATCTAGATACATACATATAGTCAATAAATATGTATTATAATAAATAAATAAATAAATAAATAAATAAATAAATAAATAAATAATAGATATAGATAATAAAGAAATTATCTGTGTATGATAATAGTTGTTTAAGACATGTGTAAACAATGACAGATCAGAATGTTTCACAGCAGAAAGGATATCAAGAGTGTCAAAATCCTTCAAGGTCACTATGAGATTTTCAGTTCTTTTCTACCTGCACACTCGTCTTTACAGGAAAGTGGCTTGCATGTATAAAAGTTCTGTTTTTAGAGGTGGTTGAGGGCGTGTGGAAGATCCCAGAGGGCAGCATGGTGTTAAGGAGTCTGACAGCTTGGGGGGAAAAAACTCTCCTGCAGCCTGGCATATCTGGCCCTGATGCTGCAGTATCTTCTCTTGGATGGTAGAAGTGAGGGGTGTAAAGTGACCTGCTCAATGCTGCAGGCCTTGTGGACACTGCGTTTGTAAAATATGTCCTGTAGTGAAGGGCGAGGCACCCCAATAATGTTCTCTGCTGTCTTCACTATCCTTTGGAGGCACTTGCGGTCGGATATGTTGCAGTTGCCATACCAGACAGTGATGCAGCTGGTCAGAACACTCTCAATGGTGCGAATGGAAGGGGGAAGACGTGCTCGTTTCAGCCGCCTCAGGAACTGTAGTCTCTGCTGGGCTTTCTTGATTAGTGATGAGGTGTTATGCATCCACGTAAGTTCCTCAGTTATATGCACACCGAGGAACTTGAGTGGGATGTGGGCAGAATGTGATTTTCTGAAGTCCACGATTATCTGTTAAATTCTACTCCGTACTTCTAAAATTTTAACTTTTTATACTGTATTGAGGATTTGTTCTGTGTATTGTATTGTATTGACCCCCTTCTTTTTGACACTCACTGCATGCCCAACCTACCTAGAAAGGGGTCTCTCTAGAAACTGCTTTTCCCAAGGTTTCTTTCATTCTTTCCCTACTAGGGTTTTTTTTGGGTGTTTTTTCTTGTCTTCTTTGAGAGTCAAGGCTGGGGGGATGTCAAGAAGCAGGGCCTGTTAAAGCCCATTGTGGCACGTCTTGTGTGATTTTGGGCTATACAAAAATAAATTGTATTGTATTGGTGATTCTAAATTGGCCCTAGTGTGCTTGGTGTGTGGTTGTGTTTGTGTGAGTCCTTCGGTGTGTTGGCACCCTGCCTGGGATTGGTTCCTGCCTTGTGCCCTGTGTTGGCTGGGATTGGCTCTAGCAGACCCCCGTAACCCTGTGTTCAGATTCAGCGGGTTGGAAAATGGATGAATGTATTGTACCTCTTTTGTCTTGTCGACATTGAGAGATAGATTGTCATCTTCACACCATGTGGACAGCCGTTCCACCTCATCTCTGTATGCTGTTTCATCATCCCTGCTTATCAGTCCAAGCACCGTCGTATCATGTGCAAAGTTGATGATGTGGTTGGTATTGTGCGTGGCTGTGCAGTCGTGAGTCAGCAGGGTAAAGAGTAGTGGATTAAGCACGCAGACCAGCGGTGCTCCAGTGCTCAGTGTGATGATGCTGGAAGTGTTACAGTCCATCCAAACTGACTGGGGCCTCTCTGTTGAGAAGTCCAGGATCCAATTGCAGAGGGTGGTGTTCATGCCCAACCTGCTCAGTTTTACAACCAGCTTTTGAGGGATGATTGTGTTGAAGGCGGACCTAAAGTCTATGAATAGCATCCTGACATATACATTGCTTCAGGTGCGCCGTACAATGGGTGACCTTGCACTCTGACTCGCAACAGTTGTGTGAAAAGACAATTTCCACTTGAGATCCAAGGAATTACCTGCAGAGTTTTAAGACAACATTGTGTGAACACAGATCTGAGGAAAGCTATACAAAAAACTGATAAAGTTTGGAACAATTGCAATTCTTCCTACAGCTGGCCACCTGGTAAGGGAGGTGACCAAGAACCCGATGAGAACCTATGTGGAGATAAAAGAACCTTCCGGAATGAAAACAGTCCAACAATATGAGCTTTATGACAGACAGAAGCCTCTCCTAAGTAATAAACATATATAAGTCAGCTTAGAGTTTGTTAAAAGAAACCTAAAGGACTCTCAGACAGTGTGTAATAAGATTATCTAGTCTGTTGAAACCAAGATTAGCATCATGTCTACCAGACGCCACTGATCAACAGTTGAATGCAATTCCAACAGCAAAGTATGCTGGTGGAAACATCATGGTGTGGGGTTTGCGAGTGGGAAGAGCTGAAACAAAGCATAGAGATATCCTTAATGGAAACCTGCTCCAGAGTGCGCTGGACTTGAGAGTGGGACGTCACAGGAGTGTCTTAGTGACACTACTGAGAATGACCTTGAATTGCCCAGTTAGACCCCGGACTTTAACCCACCAAGAATCCCCAATCAACCACACAGGGATCACCGCAGAAGAATGCCAGAAATTCCTCAAATCCAGGAGTGAGAAGCTTGTTATGGCAGACCAAGAAGACTTCAGGCTGGAATTGCTGCCAAGTGTTCTTCAACTAAGTGCTGAGTAAATAGTACAATAATGTTGTACTTCAGATTTTTATTTTTAATAACTTTACAAAAATGTATTGTTCACTATTGATCATTCTGGGGTATTGGGTGATGTTTGATGAATAAAAAAATAATTTTGATAATTTTAGCACAAGGCTGTAACATAGCAAAATTTGAAGGAGGTGGAGGGATCTGAATACTTTCTGAATCCACTGTACAAGGTAAACATATTGACCTGTTGATGATGATATTCCAGAGAGTTACATTTCATTTAATTTTCAGTATGTCAGCTTCTCATAGAATTTCAGTGTTTCTTTTGGAAAGGGACAACTATTGTCTTTACAGAGCAGGTGTGAGCATAGATTCTGTCAGTGAAGTCTACAAAATGCAAGCAAAAATGTCAGCTAATTAGTCATCACAGACTTTAAAATGCACTGACACCTACCATGGAGTAGCTGCTCTCTTTCAGATGTGAACGTCTCTCAGCCATCTGAGTGCCGATCGGGGATTCTTTATTTTTAATTTATTTCATTGTCAGTTTACTGTCATTGTGAATGTGAAGTTATCATTGATATAGAAAACCTAAGTCCAATGCTTTACTCTTCTGATCAGTCACATGTTTTTCTCTTTCAGGAAGCTCCGAATAAGAGATGCGGTAAGATTTTCATATATTATGAAATATAAACCTTATACAAATTTGGACTTTATCTCATTATTCAATAAGGTTTGTTTTGTATTGAATTACCTTGAGATCTTGTAACTACAGAAAAGCACATACAGTGCTCTCCATAGTGTTTGGGACAAAGGCACATTTTTCTTTGTTTTTCCCCTCTGCTCCAAAATTCCAAATCAAACAATTCAGACATGTTTAAAAAGCACAATGCAGACTTTTCTGTTTGGGTATTTGCCTACATTTCGGTCACACCATATGGAAATTACAACACTTTCTCTACATGGTTACTCCATTTCAGTGTTCCATAATGTTTGGACACAGCAATGGCAGGTCTATTAAGCCGTCATATTTAGGACTTTGTCACATATCCCTCATATACTATGACTACTTGATGTCTGTAATTCATAGACATCACCAGGTGCTGCGGTGCCAAGCCTCTAATGCTGCCATTTCATCAGCTCCTGCCTATTTCGTTAGCTTCCAATAACAAAGGGTAAAAGAGACCCTCCTTGCACAGATAATGAAAAAATAAAGAGGAACAGTGTCTTCCTAGACATCAATAGTCATGTACTGAGGATATACTAATGCACACCGATGAGAGTGGTCAACCAACATTAGGTTTAGTCCAAACTCCTTTTCCATCATCCCACCACCATCCCTTGGCATTTGTGAGATGATCATGAGAGCCAATGGATGCTCCTGCTCCTACAATTCTCAGCAGGTGTGACCAGTCCATATTTCTCAACTATATTGCATGATTTTCCTCCCTTTCTCTGTTTCTTTCTTCTCTCTAACTCTATTTTGTTCTTTTTCCCAATTTTTCTATATGTCCTACTGACATCCTTACATACCTTGTGGATGTAGGTGTAATGACTTGGGTAGCATCAATGAGAAATGTCTTGGTTGATGTACTTGCACATAAATAAGCAATCAGCCAACTTCCCCAATAATCAGTTCTTGTCCGTACAGCTTTCCACTGGAACACATCCATCACGTATGAGTCAAACTGATTTTATCAAAAAACAAATGTTTAGCTCATGGAAGACACATTATATTTCACAAATTGTATTTTGTGAATTTGTGTGGCTTCCCCCAAAAGTAGTTGACCTCTGGGTGACAGCAAATGCATTGTTGATTGGTAAGTGGCTTTAATCAAGATGTGCCAGCCTGCAAATATTACAGGGACATGTGTGTGTTATTCATACCAAAACTAATAAGTTCCTATGTGAATTAATGAAGAGTGACAGGCAGTAGATGTATCATTCATAAACAGTACATCGACAGGCACTGTGTGTATAAAGTTTAGGGTGTAAAGGAAGACCATTCCAATGATAAACTTGATGAGTTCTACTCATCCAATGATGAAAGAAAGACTACTTACTGGTGACAGAGCTCCTGTCAAAGTGTCCAGCAGCTATGTAGATAGAAAGCTACATTTAGATGTCTATGACTCCTCACAAATGGTCAGAAATTCCACAAGCAAACACTTCATTTTACTGCAAAGCACTAGCTAAAGTAAAATTAAACTAGAAACTGAACCAAGACTCTTTGTGATAAACATTCTAATAATAGGCAGCTGGCCTTCTTCTGCAAGAAGACTCTCAAAAGACAGGAATGTTGAATGAGAATCAAAAACTGCAATAAGCTGCAAACAGACTGGCTGTACAAAACATTCTAAGTTCCTGCTTTGCCTTTCAGCTTAACAAAAATACACTTCACTCCTGTCCATCTTGACAAAGCTTTCAGGCCTCGGTTTTTTACCTGAAATATATCAGTTGAAAAGGTGTCACCACATATAGGCCATATTTCATATCTGTTTTCCAATTTTGTCAAATTTCTCAGAATTTTTCCTTTTTTCCTGTCCTCATCCTCTTATTCTTTTTCTACTTCTATGTGCAGTCAGGGTGCTTGATCAACCTTCTCCATACAGCTCGGTCGTGCACCTCCTTCTTGGTCAGACCTTATTCCTTCAGGTCATCTTTTACCTTATCTATTCTCCTCCACTTCAAAATCCCTCATTTTCCCTTCCATCCCCATCCCTCTTTTCCCCGCATATTCATTGTCTCTCCTAGTCACATATCCATACCACTTCAGCCTACCTTCCTGTACTCACTTACATACCACTCCCATATTTGCTGTAACCTCTCATATTCTCATTTTATATTCTGTCCTTCTTTGTAACTCAACACATCCATCTGAACATTCTGATTTGTAGCATATCAAACTTCTCCTGCTGTGCTCCTTTAATTGCCCAATCCACACATACAATCCACAAATACTTCTCTGGTTCTTCTTTGCCTCTTATACACCTCCAGACCTCTTGATGTGGCACCTTCTCCAAATCAGTAAACACTATATGCAAACCTTACATCAGTTGTTCGTCTCCCTGGCATTAAACCAAACTGTTCCTCCCCTATTGTGGTCTCTTCCCTCAGCCTTCTCTCTTTAACCCTTTCCCAAATTTTATTTGTGTGTGACATCAGCTTTTTCCTTTAATCGTTTCCACAATCCTGAATATTGCCTTTCTCCTTATAAATGAGTAGTGTCACAGTGTTCCTCCATTTCTCTCAACACATCTACTTCCTCTCCTAAACTCTTCCACACGTCTACTATTATTTCATCCATTTTTCATTCTTTTTATTGTTTTCTTATTTGATCCCTCCTTATTTTTGGTACTAGTCCTTCATTTGGGACTCCAACCCCAAATATCACCTTTGGATTGTCTTCATTCAACAGCATTTCAAACAACCTCTTCAATCTATTTGTAATCTTATCATGCTCATTTGAAACCACTCCTTGCTCATCTTTCATCTGCCTTTTCTGACTAAAATCCTTCCCAGTCTTGTTCTTAAGCTGTGCTATTCTAAAACGTTTTCTCTTTCCCCATCTTTTGTCTCCAATTCTTCATATACCTCCCCCAATGCCTGTCCCTGGGCTCTTGCCACTGCCTTTTGTGCCTCCCTGTTTATCTGGCAATTTATTTCTTTACCTTGTCCAATTCCTGATTGGTACCATGTCTTCTTTGCCGCCTTCTTATCCTTTATGCAATTCTCTGTTTCACTACCATGTTTCTTTGTCCCAAGGTGCAATCCTGCCCCTAATCTTACCCCACACATCTTCATCTACTCTTAAGACTACTTTGCTATTCTTCTCCCACCATTCCTCCACACTCTTAAATTATTGCACTTTATTTCAAACTTTCTCTTGAAACCTGTTCATAAAGAGTGACAGGCAGTAGATGTATCATTCATAAACAGTACATCGACAGGCACTGTGTGTATAAAGTTTAGGGTGTAAAGGAAGACCATTCCAATGATAAACTTGATGAGTTCTACTCATCCAATGATGAAAGAAAGACTACTTACTGGTGACAGAGCTCCTGTCAAAGTGTCCAGCAGCCATGTAGATAGAAAGCTACATTTAGATGTCTATGACTCCTCACAAATGGTCAGAAATTCCACAAGCAAACACTTCATTTTACTGCAAAGCACTAGTTAAAGTAAAATTAAACTAGAAACTGAACCAAGACCTCCAATGTGACCACCATGGGGCACTACAGCACGCAAAACAGCAGACACAACCTTACATACACATGTCCAGGTTATTATAATATGTACACAATCCCTTTCTTAAACGGTTTCTTTATAGTCCAAACAAAACACAATTCTTTTTCCTCTCTATTTTTCTTCTTTTCCTCACCTCCTATGTGAGCTTTATCCATCCTCCACACCGAATTCTGACTGTCAAGCATCTTCTTTTATCTTAGACCTGGGAGTGTTTTTCAGTGCCACAGCAGAACCTGTTGGAAGCACTCGTGGGTCAAACAGAATTACATTTCCTTGCAGGATCCCTACGGTGGCTTTCACAGAACCCAACAAGGCTGCCCTATTGGACTGACGTTCCCAGCATGCCTTGTAGGTGTCTGTACAAGTAGAATTACCCAGGGATGCTGCCACCTAGCGTATCAGGTGAGCATGTATTCCTGGTGGGCTTTCTCCCCCTGTTCTTGCATCATTCTGGCCCATGTGTGCTGTCCATCACACCAGCAAATCTGACAAATGTCTTCCTTATCCCAGTCATTGTTACAACATTCAGTCTCCCCAGTCTTACCTTTAACTTACCTTTCTCTTTCCCCTCCCAAGTCTTCTTCTTCTGCTTGTTCTGGACTAACCCTTAGGCTGGTAGTACTTTTTCTCAATTCAATTCAAAGTTATTACAGCATAACTGACCAGTTCTATTATTCTCCACAACATGCGTAAAACTGCAAATTATCATGCAAAGAAAAGATAATATGAGACAGTGAAAAATGCCAGTAGAGTGCAATGTAGAAATAGTGTAATATCTGGGTGTATAATGATCAGGACACACAGAAGAAATGAGTTTCTCTTTGAAGACGATTCTATAACCCTATGGAAAATACGAAACTGCGAGCTTCTGCAATCAGTGACAGCAGCAATGATTTCCCTGGTGATGTAAAAATAGCACCGTCCTTCAGATGAGACGTAAAATTGATGTCCTGACTCTATGAGCTTTTAAAAGTTTCTTCGTAATGAGCAGGGTGTATCCTGATGTCCTGGCTAAACTGCCTCCCATGGCTTAGTCATTCTGGCCACTTAATTTTCCCCTGTCTCTAATTGGTTAAAAATCTCTTACCCCTTCACCAACGAACAGCTAATGTGTGGTGAGTATACTGGTACAGAAATGGCTCCCATCTCATCATCCAGGTGAATGCTACACAATGGTGGTATTTCAAGTGGCTCCTCACTCACTATGTAAAATGCTTTGAGTAGTGAGGAAGGAGCTATGTAGATAGAATTATTCTTATTATTATTATTATTATTAGTGGTTGATGAATTTCATGGGTCTTATAATTATCATGAGTTATTTATCCTCTTGAAGTGTTAGAAGTTTAAAGTCAAATATCTTTGATTTTCTTGTTTTTATTATATACCTCAGCAGAATGTTGGGCAATTCTTCATTAGAGTACTTCATTTAAATGCTTTACTTCTTTTACAGGTGGTTTGTCCAGCATGTTCTGTCTCAACTAATAAAGGTAAAAACCTGTTTTCCTCTAAATCTTTCAAACAAGAGTCTTCAGCCTCCTGCCTTTGATGGAAATCTCAGGAAGAAAAAAATATTTTCTTTATAGAGGCCAAGAAATACGTACTTCCCAAAATCAAAAAGAAAATGCAAGCAGTGCAACAGAATAAGTAACAAAATAGTAAAAATCAAAATATTGCTAATAATATGCAGAAATAAAAATATATATAGTATAGGAAAAATATAGTATATAGTAAAAGAGTAGTGGAATTTAGTGGCTTCTCATGTAGTGAGGTTCTTTCTGTGGAGATACGCGCAATGGCCTTTACCTCATTACTATCATGTAGACTTATCGTGCTCAACTGGTAGAATCCCACAGCACCACTTTTAAGTCAATGGGTAACGTAGAGGATCTGATCAAAACTGTTTCAAAATATGTCAGGATCTAATCAATAACATTTTAGAATAAGGTGGTTATATTTCAGGGAAAAGGATACTCTTCCTTTGTAGATTAGCTTTGGTTTTTGACTCTCCACTCTTTCACTTGGGTGGGGGTTGATTTTAGCTTTGTTAATTTTGACTTGATTATATGATACAGTATTTTTCAGACCATAAGGTGCACCAGATTAAAAGGCGCAATATCAATGAATAGGTCTACTTTCATACATAAGGCGCATTGGATTATAAACAAAACAGTCAGATAAGTCAAACTTTATTCAACTCATTCACAATAACTCTCAACATTGTTCAGTTGTAACATAAAATACAAAACAATACACTCACTTTTTCAGTTCATTCCTCTTCCACAAATCCATCAAATTCTTCATCCTCAGTGTCTGAGGTAAACAGTTGGGTGATTTCAGCATCAAGCATGCCCGGATCTCTCTCGTCATTATCCGAGTCAGTCTCATTGCTGTTACTTAGCTGTTTAGTGATGATTCCACCGTTCGTGAAAGCTCAGACGATACTTGAGACTGATACCTTAGCCCAGGCGTCCATGATCCATTGGCAGATAGTGGCGTAACTCGCCTGGCGTTGCCTTCCTTTCTTGGTGAATGTGTGTTTCCCTTCCATCATCAAATGCTCCCACGCAGCTCACAATTTAACTTTGAATGACCTGTTGACATCGATATCTAACGGTTGGAGTTCTTTGGTTAATCCACCCGGAAAGATGGCAAGCTCTGAATTAGTTTGCTTCACTTGGATTTTTGACAAGATCGGTGAGATGGGCGCGCATGGTTCTATTCAATTCATGCATTAATTAATTGGATGTTTTAATATTCTTGCTTTCCCCTTTTTATACGTTCAATCATTGCCTTTATCTAATAAATTTTCTGTAATAATTTTGTTGCGTTTGCCTTCATTCGCTGCACCCAATTGAGGTCGCCCTTTTGAAGCTCGCCTTTATTTACGCATCCTTATTGAAGCATACCTTCTGACGTAAACTTCTCTCAGCCACTCACTACACAGTACGTATTACTCCGCAAGGCCCCTGACTATGGTAGCCGTAATGCTCCAACAATCCATCAAGCGGTGCGGCTTCATAGCTTACCAAAGTCATTCTAAAACATTTTGACAGATTTTTGAGCACCGTGTACCACATAAAATCAGTCTGAGGTCAGTAAGCACAACCAAAATTAATACATAAGGCGCACCGGATTATAAGGCGAACTGTCGATTTTTGATAAAATTAAAGGATTTTAAGTGCGCCTTATGTATGGTTTTGAAATATAGTGTAGGCTATCGGCTTCTAGTTAAAATCGAGGCTATAGCAGCAGTAGAGAAAATCCAGAAAAGAGGGACTAGGCTGATTCCAGGGCTACAGGGGATGAATTATGAGGAAAGATTAAAAGAGCTGAGCCTTTACAGTTTAAGCAAAAGAAGATTAAGAGCAAAACATGATTAGATTTTTATTTTTTTAATTATGAAAGGAATTAGTTCAGTGGATCGAGACTGTGACTTGAAAATGAATTTATCAAGAACTTGAAGGCAAGGTTGGAAACTTGATGAGGGTAAATTTTGCACAAGCATTAGTAAGGTTTTCTTCACATGGTGAACCACAGATATATGAAATAAGTGACCAAGTAGTGTGGTAGACAGTAAGACTTTAGGGACCTTCAAAACTCGAGTTAATGTTATTTTGGAAGAATTAAGTGGATAGGACTGGAGAGCTTTTTCAGTCTGAATGGCCTGTTCTAGTCCTAATTGTTCTAATGTGATGTACTGTATCCAAGACAGCTTTCTGTTGTAACCCATCAGACTTTTGTTAATAGCTATGTCAGGATCGGGATCATACACTTTCAGCATATTTTTGTTGATTGCCTCATACACATCCCACAGTTTGTGACTGACTACATCATAGTCATCGTGATTAGTGAAGTGCAAGTATTTCATAATGAGTGATAAACAACATTCACTCTTAACGTCACCAACAATGTGTGTCTACAATCACAGTTTGTGGACCAGCACCATCTCTGGACAGGTTTATTCACTATGACCTCCTAAATCAGGAGAGTGAGAAAGATCCACAAGTCATCTGCAGTGACTGTGACAAGCAAATGGTTCACTGTGACTTATGCAACACTCCTCAGCATAGCAGGTCATTTCAACAACTAGTCGGCCTACCAGTCTATCAATGACAAATAGTAAATAGTTTTGATAATCATGATTGGCAACAAGAAAGTCAGCAGAATTGTCCATAGTCTTAAGAAGACACCAAAAATTAACATCACTGAAATATAGCGGATCAGGATTTACCAGACAGGAGTTAGATTCTCTATTTCTTTCAATATTTGATAACCAATTCACATCATCATCACAACTTCACGATTCCAACAATAGTTTAGTTTCAGTTTGTTCTAAAACATGCTATAGGAATTTTATTTGCCATTGTGTTTTTGGTTAAAGGCTCTTCCCCAGTCATGAATATTGATGAATTACAAAAGAGTTACCATGAAGTGGTAGAATGCATAGAAAAATGATTTTTTTGCAGCATGATGTTACTTCATACACTAAACAGCAGCAGAATACTGTCCTTAGAGTTATTGGGGGGCATAACAGTGGGGATCATTACATTTCACCCTGAGCTGACTTAGGCTTAACTGTTCTAATGAAAAACACAACAAGCATAAATATTTGGGGCACGTGTAGGCAAACCACATATAACTGAAAAACAAACGTGAAGTATAAGTACATTAAGAAGGGAAAAAAGTACATGCCAAGCAGGAAGAGGCGAGTCGAGGGGACAGACACCAGAAGTGATGTCAGACGTTACAGGGCTGTCAGTCATCTGCTTTGTAGAGGGAGGAAACAAGGAGGTGTTAGTAAATAGTGCCAACCTGAAGATCGATGTGGAATTACCACCAGAGACCTGAAGCTGGCCCCAAGGAGTATGTGTGTGACACCATCTTTAGGTAAAATTCCAAATCTGAATCATTCTCAGGGTTAGAGCCAACAAGTTTAAGTTTGTTTTTCTATTTTTCCTAATGGCACCTTTAGTTCTTTCTAGGTTGTTGTTTCATGTTTGACAAAGACGTTAACTGTCTCTGCTAGTCGCTGGCTTACATATCAAATTATTTTCTGCTTTTCTTAGTTCAAGATCTTGCTGGCAGCACATTTCACTCTAAAAGTGAAGGAACTGTTTTCTAATGAGAACGGAGTGTCTTACAGTAGATTCAGAAATTATTCAGATATTATTTAGAACCCTTCACTTTCTTCGTATTTTATTGCTTTGTAGATTTATACACTCAGGGACCTATAATAAGAAAACAGAACATGTTTTTAGAAAGTTTTGAGAATTTGTTGAAAAACTGAAAATTATCATTCCTAGCAGTATACAGACCCTTAATTCCGTACTTTGTAGAAGCCGCCTTTGGTGGGTTGGAGTCTTTGTAAATAAGTTTCTACAAGCTTGGCACACTTAGATTTGGGCAGTTTATCCTGTTTGTCCGGATACATCACCCCAATCTCTATTAGGCTGGATGGAATGTATCTTTAAACTGCCATCTTTAGATCCCACACATGTTTTGCGGGGTTTAAGTGGGTTTTAGATTGGTCAACCTCAAGGACACTCAAAGACTTGTTCTGAAGCCTGTCCAGTTTTGTTTTGGCTATAAGCTTCAAGTCATTCTAATGCTGAAAGGCGAACCGTCACCCCAGTCTGAGGTGGCATGCATTCTGGTTTTCTTCAAGGACTTCTCTGTATTTGGCTGCATTCATCCTTAACTCAGTTCTAACATTTCTCACTTTCTCTAACTTTCACAACCATCCACACAGCATGATGACATCACCACCATGTTTTACCATAGGGTTGGTATTAGGGAGGATCAAAGAGTTTAGTTTTTGTCTCATCAGTTCAGAGAATCTTTTCCACAGGCTCTTATAGTCCTTTAAACTGTTACATTCCTTTTACTCAAGAGTGACTTCGGTCAAGCCTGTCTACCATAAGCACCTAATTGATGATGTGCTGCCGAGGTGGTTGACCTTCTGACAGATTCACACATCTCAGCAGATGACCACTGGGTTTTTGCTTGCCTCTTTGTTGAAGGCTCTTCTCGTCCTGTTACTTAGTTTTGCTGGAGGGCAAGCTTTAGAAGGAATTCTGGTGGTTCCAAATGTCTTCCATTTCACATTTCATGAGGTCATTTTCAACACTCATAGATTTAGAAATGGTTTCATTATTTTGTCCTGATTTACTGTATGCTTCATCAAAATTTATTTGCAGAGGTCTGCAGAGAGATACTTGGACTTCATGGCTTGATGGTTGTCTTGACATGCAGTGTGAGTTGTGGGACCTTCTAGATCACATGTGTGTCTTTTTAAATGATGTCCAATCCATTCAGCTTCCCACAGGTGGACTCCAAACAGGTTCTCAATACATCTCAAGGATCACTAAAGCAATCAGAATGAACCTTACCACGATGTGGAGTTAAATAGCAAACAGAATAATTCTAGTAATAAATGAAAGATTTCAGTTTTAGATTTTTTTAAATTTGCAAACTGTTGTGAATAATATTTTCTGACTTTGTCATTTTCGGTTATTGAGTATAGACTGATTAGCAAAAATGGACAATTTATCCTTTGAAAAAAAATCTACAACACCATAAAGTGTACAGACAGAGAAGGAGACTGAATACTTTCTGAATTCAGTGCATTTCACACAGAGTTGGGACAACTTAGCGATTAGCTAAACAAACGGGCTTGATGGACTGAGTGGTGTCCTCTCATTATTCAAATTTTTTAATCTTCTGGTGTTCTCTGCAAATTATATTTTGTGTGAATCGTTTCACTCATTTCTACTTCAGTTTATTAAAACATCTTCTCTTGTGTGTCATAACTCATCTTAGATCCTTAGTCTCATCCCGTCTTCTGACAACTGGCCTTCTTGTCCATTCGATGTATTGCAGTCCTTTTCCTGAATGTTTTGTTGTTATTTTTGCTGTAATCTGCTCATTCATCTCTGTTTCTCTTTTCTCCTCAGATGAAGAGACGTCAAGCATCTACTGAAGACTTTAATCACTAAAAATACTCTGTAGTCAATTTTAATAAAGTAGTCATGCATACCTTCTCCTTGTGTTTTCAATTGTCAATCCAGGTTGATAAAACAGTCTTGTCACTCAGCCACGATGGCTCTCATGGATTTTTTTTTTTTTAATTTTAGACCATATCCTGTGAATAAATCAAGTTTTATGGCTATTAAATAACAAATGTAAGCGGCATAGGTTTATGTTCCGTGAGATATCCAGTCCCCTTTAATGATG